>NC_059276.1:8595275-8602775 GCF_017591435.1 Portunus trituberculatus
GATGGCTGTGGGTGGGGATGTGGGCGTGGTGAGATGTGGGTGTAAAAAAGGAGAGTTTATAGAAGTGGGTGTGTATGTATGAATGTATGAGTGTGTGGGTGTTAAGTTTGTTGAGTGTAACCTGAGGTACAAGTTAAAATTTCACCAAAATTCTTAAAAATTACAGACTACTCATCTACTCACCCACCCACACACACACACACACACACACACACACACACACACACACACACACACACACACACACACACACACACACACACACACACACACACACACACACACACACACACACACACACACACACTAAAAAAACACATAAATCCCCATCTGTTGGTAATGAATGAAACAAAACATCTCATTATACACTTTCCACAGTTCCATCCTTTATTTTTTCTCTCCCTCCCGTTTCTGCGCGTCCCTCCCCCTTGCGTGTTGTGGCTGGGCAGGGACGCGGCCCATAAGCACGACAATTTACGAGGGTAATAAAACAGTAATGGTGGCCGTGGTTAGGGCAGACGGACAGCATGGATAATCACATTAGAAGAAGCTGGGGGAGGTGGACATGAGAGGTGGTGGTGATGGTGGTGGTTGTGGGGTAAGGAACAGAGAATGGCCAGAGAGAGGTCAGTTGGAAAGGTGTGGATGGAAATAAAGAAAGAAAAATATTGCTTTGTGTTGTGAGGTATGTATTCTTTCTCTCTCCCCTCTCTCTCTCTCTCTCTCTCTCTCTCTCTCTCTCTCTCTCTCTCTCTCTCTCTCATGGTAATAACTTCTCCACCTACAAATTCAGCAACGGGAAGGTAAAGATATGCATCACAGTACGTTCAACTCTTCATTTCTTTAGATTTCCCCTTTTTGGCGCTGGCAGAGGCGAAGTGTGTGTGTGTGTGTGTGTGTGTGTGTGTCCGGCAGGAAGTGTCGCAGCAAAAAGAAAGGAAAACGAAGCTCCGGAACTTGTAATTGTAATGTTTCGTAATGCGGGAGTAACACCGTGCAGGAGTGTGACAGGCAGCGGTGGCCTCTTTAGTCTGACACGTGGAGTACTTTAGTGTGTGTTTGTGTGTGTGTGTGTGTGTGTGTGTGTGTGTGTGTGTGTGTGTGTGATGATTCTCTCCCAATAAGTGACGGATGGCCGGTGTCACATTTTTTCCTCACCGTCTTCAGAAGCCAAATTGTAGGAAATGCTTCATAATACCCCGTCGTTATGGCTTCCTATTCACCCAACGCTGCACAAACTCCTCCACGATTAGCCACCAACTGCGAGGCGACTTGGCTTCTTGTGGCTTCTCGTTGCATCTCTGCATTTTTTCCTCGCATCCCTATTACTACACCGGAGCACCTGTCTTGGGCCTCTTTACCTTATTTACCTGGCAGGGCTGTTACCTGGTTACCTGTTATCTGGCTGGCGGTTAAAGGGCCTCGCAGTGATTATCCGAGGAAATGAGAGTCCTTGACACACTGATTCCTGCTGGTGAATGAAGAAAAAAGGAAAAAAAAAGTAGAGGGAAAGGTTGGATAGCTTTCCCTTCCGGTGGAGAAAAGAGTGAATGAGCCGACGGTCTTTTGTCTGCAAGTGGGTTAGCAAGTGGGTTAGCTGGTGGCGGCCACGAGTGAATGTTAATTGCGCATAATGAGGAGGACGGAAGCAGCCTCCGACAGCCGCGATACCTTCCAATGACACTGCACGGGAGAGAGACCGAGGAAGAGAGAGAGAAAGAGGGAGAGTTTAGACGTGAAGACAAAGCTATATAAAAAAAAATAGAACAGACTGCATCAACACCCATAAAAGTTTTCTGCAATCCCCAAAGAAGGAAGACATCATAAAATACGTTAAGAGAGACAGAAAGAAAGAGAGAGAAGAGAGGAAGAGAGAGATAAAAAAAGACAAAACCTTCACAGTTACCGGAGCGAGGTACCGTGAAGCATATTATTTTTTCTGGCGTCGCTAAATTTGGTGCAGGCCAGTAAAGATGAGATGCGAGGCGGAGATACAGAGAAGCCGGATTCAGCCTAGAGCTCCTGGACAGATTATCGCCGGCCGTCACAGGAGCGCTCCGACTCAAGGCTGTAAAAAGACAACGTGAAGAATCTGGATCTCAATGCACAAATGAAGGCAAGATTTACATTTATTCATTCACTTTTTTTGTGGGATGCTGAGCTAATTTACATTGGTAGACATAATGCGAGTCTCACCAGTTGTTTTTTTTCTCCATTATACTTTTCTGTGTCTGTTTTTCCTTTTCAACAAGTGGTACATCATAAAGTATAGAAAGGAAGATTTATATTTATGCATTTACGTTTTTATGGAATACTGAATTAATTTATATTGATAGACATAGAAATAAGAGTCTCGCCAGTTGTGTTTCCTTCACTCTACTGTTCTGTACCATTTTTCCCTTTCTACAAGTTACATTGGTGCATAATAAAGTAAAGGTAGAGAAGATTTTCATTCATCCTTTAATTTTGTTGAGATATTTAATTAATTGATAGACATAGAAATACGAGTCTCATCAGTTATTTTCGTCCACTCTCATTTGTATCATTTTTCCCATTTCAACAAGTCACAGGTGCATATAATAAAGTAGATAAAGGGAATATTTTTATCCATTTAATATTTTTTATAGAGAATATTGAGCTAATCTATATTGAGGGATAAAAATACGAGTTTCCCCTTAATATTTTTTTCTCTACTAAATTTTTTTTGTATCACTTCTCCTTTTTTGAAGTCACAGTGGTGCATGCTAAGCTAAAATTCTTGAGTCTAACGTTGGATGCAATTGTGATTTCTATGTGAATTTAGTGTAGCATTTTTTTTCTTACCGTTTGATGAGATATGCTCTTTCAGAATTTTTATTGACAGGACAGTAAAAGTGTAAGCCGACATGATGGATGCTGCTACATAAAAGTTTTTAATATTGCTGTGTTAGTTCTAGAATGGGGCAGTTTTGTATTAATTTATTGCAGTGTTCTCTCTCTCTCTCTCTCTCTCTCTCTCTCTCTCTCTCTCTCTCTCTCTCTCTCTCTTAGTCATAATTTACCATTTGCTTCATGTTTTTTTCTTCATTTTTTCTTATTTGTTTCTTTAATCATTCTTTTTTTTTCTATTTCATCAAATTTCTCATATTTTTTTCATTTTTTTATTCTTACTATTCTTCCTAGTATCTCTTCATATTTCTTTTTACCAATTCCTCTTTATCTTTATTTTTCCTTTAGTTTCCTTTAATATCTCACATGCAGTACTTAATTTATGTGTCTTCCTACCTCTCTTCCTTACTCTCTCCCTCTCTTCCTACCTTCTGCCGTGTCTTCAGATTTTCTTCTTTGCCTTCCGCCTCTCACAGTCGCCACCATCCGCCCAGTTAGTCTTTCCCACCTGCAAATATATCATACAAGTTTCCTTAAAAGTCTAATAATGCGGCGCAAATCAACGCTACACGCAATGCAAATAAGTTTCATATTCTTTCACCTTGAGCTTAGTTGAGGGAGCCGCCTTGCAGTCTGTCCGGCCCGCATGTTTTTTTCCCCTTCAAGTAAATAAGCTCGCTTCTATTTATTTCTTTCCTCGCTGCTTACTGAAGGCTGTCTGTGATTCAGCTGTTACTTTCAAATAAAGTGTCCAGAAGTGCCTCGTTAAATAGTGTCTTGTATGTCGTGTATTCTTTGAGTTTAATTACTTTTATATTTGAATTTCCCTTTCTCTTGGATATAAAAAGAGGAATTATCACATTTTTTTTACGTTTTGTGTTTCTATTTTAAATATATCAATTGAGTATCTTATAGTGATGCAAAACACAATTTGGAGCTCATAGTATCCGAAAACTACCCTATTTTGTGGCAGAATACACGTAACTCTGCCAGAACACAGCGTTAGGCATTCCAAAGTGGCAGAGAGATTTGCATATGACCTCGGTTGGTGGCAAGGTAACTTTATTTTCACACACACACACACACACACACACACACACACACACACACACACACACACACACACACACACACACACACACACACACACACACACACACACACACACACACACACACACACAAACAGTTTCAAAGGCCACTGCTCCATTTTCGGCGTGAATTTCTTTTCCTCTTAAGGTTGGGTCCCGAACACACCCAGTATATAGATGTTTTTCACACCACCATACGCCCACCTCCACACCCACCCATTCCACACACCTGCACGCACTCCACACCCACTCCGTGTTATCCTTCCTTTGCTCATTTATCAGTAATTTGCATCTCATTCACGCTTTTTTCAATCATGTTGCCTTGCTTAGGTTTTTCTCGTTTGTTTGTGTTCTCTCCGTTTTTTGTCTCATTTCGTTACGTGTATTCTCTTACGTTCCTTTAGTGTCTTTTATATACATTATTTTCAGTATTTTGCCCATATATACACACTTGTTTTATCTTGTATACTTTGAAATATTCTTTTCTCATCGATTCTATACAAAACTAATATTTTTTTTAGTAATATTAAACCTTCAGTACCCGCACGCGTTTTCATATTCATTCTGGTCAGTATTTGGTGATTTTATACAGCTTCAAAAAATTATGTTGAGATTAGAATAGTGAAGACTCTGGCCATTGATATTTTGACATCCAGAGACCCTTCCTAATTCAAATAAAATCGTTTAATCACACCCAAAAATCATGGTAAAAATGCTTCTCAGTATTGAAAGGGTTAATGCTTATTCGTTCACAGTCACACTCTAGTATAATAGGTCTTACTAAATGAACTCCTATCTTGTAACCTCCTATTACGTGTGTATCTCCTATTCTTTAACCTCACACTTTCCTTACCGCCTTGCCCTCCTCTATACTCTTCCTCGTGCCTTACATTGCCAACGCTTCCTGATGGTGAAATAACACACCAATTCATTTCATTCCCAATTCCTTCCCCTCTCATTAATAACACTCACCTTCACACGTGTAACTTCCTTTTCCAACTTATATTTTTTTCTCTTCTGCTCTAGTTAACTGCACACCTTCCCACCTTACCTGGCGAGTACCTGCGCTGATTATCTGGGAAGTTGTGCCTTTCTCGCGAACTTCTGTCTCTGTTCAGGTGTGTTTTTTGCTCTCTAGCTTAAATCTTACATTGTTTCAGGTGTGGGAGTGCGTGAGATCCTGCGCAGGGTTGTAATTTGGGTGAGAGAGAGAGAGAGAGAGAGAGAGAGAGAGAGAGAGAGAGAGAGAGAGAGAGAGAGAGAGCCATCAATCATAACAGTGAAACCTACCCACCTTGAAGTTCTATTTATCTCTCACAGCTGTGGCCCGTGAGTGAAACTTGACCAAATGGTACAAAGATGACTGTTTCACCAACCTTGGCGCCGCAACTCACGCTCCCATTGGTGAGAAGAGTGTGTGGGGAGTAAGAGAAAGAGGAGGAAGAAGGAGGAAAAAAATATCTGATGTTAGATTGGCCATATGTTACAAAATTGCCCTTTTTTTGTGCTTTTCACGATGCCACCACCACCACCACCACCACCTCAGACACTACTACTGTAACTACTATTACTACTACTATTACTACTACTACTACTACTACTACTACTACTACTACTACTACTACTACTACTACTACTACTACTACTACTACTACTACTACTACTACTACTACTACTACTACTAGAGAGAGAGAGAGAGAGAGAGAGAGAGAGAGAGAGAGAGAGAGAGAGAGAGAGAGAGAGAGAGAGAGAGAGAGAGAGATAGGAAAATTTAGAAAAGGAAGATAAATGAAAATTCAAAAGAGAAACAAAAAATGTGAAGAAAAATAGACAAATAAAATGATAAAGCAAAGTAGAAATAAAGGAAGAAGAAAAGAAGGAAGGAAGGAAGGAAGGAAGACAAGCAAAAAGTGACGAAAAGGGAGGCAAGGAACGGAAGGAAAGATGAAGGAAAGGAAGGCACATATTAATCATGAGATAGACACGACCATCAAGATATATCAATACGAGAGTCTCCAGCCAGAGTTTCGGAATGGGTAGGGGGGAGGGGAGGAGGCAGCAGGAGGAGGGGAGGGAGTGGTTACCTGTGGGCCGTTGCAGGTAATTAATCACAGGTATGATGGATGGTGTGGCCAGTAGGAGGAGAGGAGGCAACGGCTACTCTCTCTCTCTCTCTCTCTCTCTCTCTCTCTCTCTCTCTCTCTCTCTCTCTCTCTCTCTCTCTCTCTCTCTCTCTCTCTCTCTCTTGCTCTCTTTCTCTTTCTTTCTTTCTTTCTTTCTTTCTTTCCTTCTCTCCTTACATTTTCTTTACAATTCCTTTTAATAGTTTACCGCTATTGTATCTCTCTCTCTCTCTCTCTCTCTCTCTCTCTCTCTCTCTCTCTCTCTCTCTCTCTCTCTCTCTCTCTCTCTCTCTCTCTCTCTCTCTCTCTCTCTCTCTCTCTCTCTCTCTCTCTCTCTCTCTCTCTTAAGCAATAGACGCACCATACAAATAAACAACCAGGAAGGAATAACTGGCAAAGCTTCCCTCAGCCACACCTGCTCTTCATCTCCATACGTGAATGAATTATCCCTCACCTATTTGTCACACCGTCCCCTCGAGGGTCACCTGGCCACGCTAATCAATCAACTCGTCGCCCCTTGCCTTCCTTTTCTACCTGTGGCCATCAGAGTCCAGGTGGTAAGCTTCTTCCGTCATCTGTTTTTTGCGTTGAAGGATCCAGAGATAAAATGAGGTGATTGAAAAAGGAGTCAGATGAAGATTGAGTATTGGATCCTGTATCGAAAGGTGGGTGTGTTGATGGTGTGTATGGGTAGTTAACCCCTTCAGCACCATGACGCATTTCCATATTCATATTGCTTACTATTTGGTCACTTTACACAGCTTCAGAAACTCATTTGGGGGATTAAAATAGTGAAGAATCTAGTCATTATTTTTCTGACCTTCATGAATCCTTCCTAATGTCAATAAAATGGTCCAGTCATACCCAAATCTCAAGGTAAAAAATGTGTTTCAGTATTCAATAGGTTAATATTGTTTTTTTCGTTAGTGATTGATATATGAATAGCAGATGAGGAAAGGTGATTTGATATTGCTTTATGTTTATTAAGGATTTTTTATTTGAAAACTCTTAAATTTATCGTAGGAATAATAAGTGAAGACCATAAAAGATCACCACAATTAAATAATATTGAAGTTAATGCCGTGCTGGAGGAATCATTATATTAACTAGTATATTGTATATGTATGTTTTCTTTAATTGAGACTATTACAAAACAAATGCTTTATATAACTCATACAATTAACACTGCTGACTTTGTCCCAAGAAATGAATAATGAATAGCAAACAAGGAGCACCATACGAAGACAAGAATAATGACAGTGACAATAAGAAAGGAAGATAATTTATGTATTCATTGAACGACGCATTAACAGGCATCTGAATGGCCTAGGATGGCGGCAGAGAAGGCGTTCATAATTCACTGTAATAATTGAAAGATTTGTGAGGTGTCTGGACATTCATGAAGGCAAGAATTAATAT
>NC_059276.1:8605275-8792775 GCF_017591435.1 Portunus trituberculatus
GTATAATATCACCAAATAGTAAACAGAATCAATATAGAAACGCATCATGGTACTAAATTGGTTGAATACAAATAAAACTCCACAACTTCACAATGCTTCGTCGAGACAGTCCGGCATTCATTATTTGAGGGAAGGATTCATGAGTACATTTTGCCTCGTGATTTGTGAGGGAAAGTGGTTATCAGTCTTAAGTTGGATACACGTTATATATTGTCCGTTTGTCTGTGTGCGTGTATTAATATCTGTCATGCACCAATGAGTAAGTACATTCTTCATACTCTTATACCTGCGATAACATGAATTTTTGCTCATTATGGAAAGGTGGAATAATAAAACACGTCATTTCCTCTCGTTTAAAGTACAGATTACCACTAAATCACCACAGTGTCTTTCATTTACGCTTTATTCATAATCAGCTAACATAACCACTACAAAAATGCGTAACACCCTCATATCAAAACATTTCATCCTTTTACGTATTGAATATATACCAAAACACCTGCATTCACTAACAGAACCTTCCTAACACCCCTCTCCTCGTCTTGATCAATTACCAACACGACACCCAATCATTTGCTGTCATTGTATCATCGTCACCATGGACCACCTGATACACTCATACATCCTTCCTGATACACTCTTCCACATATTATACATCCTCTACTATTAATCAGGGAATGCCGGTCAAGGGCAACACTATAAAAAGGCCTACTTAGTTACCAGCCCCACTTGCAGGTCTGATAGAGTTAGCCAAGAGTTTCCAGGCGCACCATCCACCTTTACATTGTCTAACGTCCCCATGCATCCCCCACACACATCCTCGCACATCCACACACGTCCACACTCATTCATCTTCTTTATCATCAACAAGACACGAGATACCAAGGATGAACTCACAGCTCGAGGTAGCCGCGTCTCTCTCACGTCTAATATTTACTCAGATCTCCTCGACCTTTGGCAGACTGCGTTAATCTACAGCACATTGGAGGTGTCACTATCAAAGGAGGCGAGTAATATATTAGCTACGGGGGAAAAATAGAGCCTTAAGATTTATGTGCTTTAAAGAGATGCTCAACAAAGGCTCTGGTGATTTACACAGGCCACACACGCTACTCTTGTGCCTGGGATGGTGGGGGACGTGTGTGTGTGTGTGTGTGTGTGTGTGTGTGTGTGTGTGTGTGTGTGTGTGTGTGTGTGTGTGTGTGTGTGTGTGTGTGTGTGTGTGTGTGTCAGGGTCATATAAGGTAATCCATGTGCTTATTATTTTCTTGTATTGCTGAGGTAGAAAAGATTGTGTCTTTACCAGTGAAAGATGCGAAAGTAAGAGGCGGATGCTTGAGAGAGAGAGAGAGAGAGAGAGAGAGAGAGAGAGAGAGAGAGAGAGAGAGAGAGAGAGAGAGAGAGAGAGATTATGCGTGTACCTTCCCCTAAATAATCCCAAATAAATGTCACATATCTAACACCTTATCTTCTCAAATGCACCTTCCTTCCTTCCTCATCGTCACCTCAACCTTCAGAGCATTACCTTAAGTGTAGCATAAAGACTATAAGACCTACCGAATACACGCACTTCCTGGGCTGAGATTAGAGGTTCAAACAATTCCCAGTGCTTTCCTGGACCAGTCAAGCTCAGGCCATCAAGACAACCCGGAAGATTGGACAAGAAAATGCGATAAAGTCTGACGATAAATATACATAAGCACAGTATTTTCGTAGATAAAGACAAGGTAGGAGACGATGAAGAATAGGTGAGAAAATATAGAATGACATGTAGAAGTAGGAGAGAGGAGGAAAGGAAGCAAATGGTAGCAGGTATAAAGTTTGGGGAAAGAGTTATTGGACAGGTTAATTAGGTTTAGAGCAAACAGGTGGGGTCTTTAAATAACTAGTCTGTGCCGTGGTTGAAATGATGCGATCCTTCTTCTTATCCATCCTCGTAACATTAGAAACCAGAAGCCACAAGAAAAAAAGGTTCTAAAATACCCCTTGTGCACGTAGACGGCCAATCTGCAATGTAAATGACTACCTATTGGTCATTTAGCGTACCTGAGCCAACGCTTGACTTCCGCTTCTTAATAAGGGGAAGTATATTACTGTAACACACATAAGTAGCAGTTCTGTTTATTTTTTCGTCTATTTTCCATCTAGTTAAAGAAGTTGACTGGTGTTGATCCCAGTGTAAAGTGGATAGATTAGGGAGATGAGAGTGGAAATGACTGATAGGAAGGAGAGAGACAAGAAACATAAACAAAAAATATAAACATGCTGAGACAAGGAGAGACAGGCAGGAAATCACTGTGAGGGAAGGAGAGAGGGAAAGTAAGAGATTGTGAGAAATGAGAGGTAGTTGCAAGGAAACTGGGAAGGAAGATTAGAAAAAGAGAGAGAAAAAACGATTACACTAAAAAATAAGAGACAGGATCCAGAGAAAAAGGAAGAAAAAAGTGAAAAAATGAGAGAAAAGATAAAATAGAGAAAAAGAGAATATATAGAAAATGATGCTACACAATATACAAGAATAAAGAAATGAATAAGTAAGAGAGAGAGAGAGAGAGAGAGAGAGAGAGAGAGAGAGAGAGAGAGAGAGAGAGAGAGAGAGAGAGAGAGAGAAAAGAGAATAAGAGAAGAGAATATCTAGAAAATATTACACAAAAGACAAGAAAGAAATGAGAAACTAAGAGAAAGAATGAATAAAAAGGAAAAAGAAAAATATTGAGAGAGGAAAGCAGGGAAATGAGAGCGGAGGAAGAGAACAACGGGTGAGAGAAAATACCTGACACTCCACTAATCAACAGGTGTAATGGCTTCAGAATTATAGTGAAGGAAGCAAGACTAGTTCCTGCACCTCTCCTTCTTCACCTGTGCTTCAAAGTGTACCTGGAAGCTTCTTGGTCTTTACTGTAGGTCGTGTTTTACCATTGCGCAGTATGTGATTGTCGACTTAGTGAATCCCAAACTCTTATTTTATTATCTTATTGTCTATTTTGTGGGTTTTTATTTTGGTGTTTGTGGATCAATGTATTTTTTGGGTTTTTATTATTTCGTGTTTTGTTTTGTGTTGTTTTCATTTTGATTTATTTGTCTTGTTTTCTTCTTCTTTTTTCTTGGTTTTGTTATGTTTATTTTATTGATTTTTTGATCATATGTTCTTTTGTATATGTCTTTTTAATTATTCTTGGATTATGTTGCAATTTCATTTTTTTTCTTTATCTTTCATATAATTTTGCTTGATTTTGTTTTCCTTCACGTCTATTTAGTTCATATTTTTAACACTTATTATTATCATTTTTTGGGTCGTAAATTCTGTGTTATATGTTTTCCTTTAATTATTCTTGGATTATGTTGCATTTTTACTTTTTTTTTCTTCATCTTACTTATAAATTTGCTTGGTTTCTTTTTCTCTCATGTTCATATTCAAGCACATTTTTATTATTCTCATTATTCTACTGTCTTATCTGAGTCTCATATCTTGCTAATCTATTCTCTTATGTGATTCATGTAACACATCCCGCATTTACTATTTTGTACTACATCTTATTACACCACTTGCTAATATATCGTACACTTTTTGATCTTACACCGTCTTATATTTCCAGCCAGTCCATATGTTCACACCTACATCATTTATAATACCACGTTACAGTTTTTGCGATGCTCATAATGTTCACAGTGATTATTACGTACCCTCGCTGTTCCATATTATTCCGTCCATCACTTGTCTTCCGCTGTGTAATTACCTGCCACTACCTGATGTCTCGTATCGTAATGCTCCGGACACCTGCCTCAACACACTGTACTCTCTACATCAATTACCTTTTTAGCACCTGTCTGTCGCCCCCCACAGCGCTGTCTTGCCGCCACACAATATCCGCTGCATCCGTCCTAGGTGTTATCAAGTATCTGAGAAGTGCAAGATGAGGAGGAGATGAGTGAAGATGTAAAGTTGCACCATCATTTCCTCGTCTCATCTACCCTGTGATATATGAGGAGGGAGTTAATGGGAGGTGAGGGAAGGGAGATGCAGGCAGAGGAAGAGGAGGAAGTGTGTAAAATGAACGGAATGAGGCAACTTTGAAGATGGAAATATGAGAATGATGCGGGGAGAGATTAGGGTGTTAATGGTATGATGATAAAGTGTCTGACGGAAGGAATGAGTATAAAAACTAGAGGATGAGGAAGAAAAATGAAGATGAGAAGAGAGGATGAGTTAGAAAATTATGATTATATGAGAAAATATATGAGAAATTGAAGTAAATAGATGAAAATACTGAGATATTAGAAGAATATAGTGAATGCATGATAACAAAAGCAATCTTTAAACCTTGAAACATAAGAAAATAAGAAAAGCTGGGAAAATATAAGCGAACATGGGAGCAGTGCATGAAGAAACTGCTCTGTATAACTAAAAATGTATCTCACCTGTGATCTCATTTACAGGTGTGGCAAGGAAGGTGGAGAGGTTATGAGGGCGGGCCACGGGGGTCATATGAATGAGAAATTACTTGAGAGCTGGGAGGCGTGATGAGTTAACGCTCTTGTCCACAGTGGGAAGTTTGAGTGAGGCATCTTGTTCAGTGCTTTCTTTCGACCTAATGGAATATGAAGGATAACTGATGACCTGTGTGTGTGTGTGTGTGTGTGTGTGTGTGTGTGTGTGTGTGTGTGTGTGTGTGTGTGTGTGTGTGTGTGTGTGTGTGTGTGTGTGTGTGTGTGTGAATTGTGAATAGTTTTGGTAAATATATGAGCCTTGAATGTTCTCGCTCTGTTTCTTTCTTTTATTTATTTTTGTCTCTCGTGACCTTGTGGATGTCTGCATTGTTCCCAGGAGTGTAAACAAACAAGAGAGAGAGAGAGAGAGAGAGAGAGAGAGAGAGAGAGAGAGAGAGAGAGAGAGAGAGAGATCATACTCGTTTCTATATCAAATTCAAAACTTTTTCATTTATTCTTAGTCAGAGATATCATTTGAACAAGTGCAGTGTGTCTTCGCGTGACTTTGAAGTGTAGTTTTGGTTTAGGTTGAGAGAAGACTGGAGAGAAAAAGTTAACAGTCTTGTAACGCGAGACTCACGAACTGTACACCTGGTGACTGACAAATTGGTAGATGTAGACACAAGTAGAATCGAATCGTGTATAAGTATGCGTTTCTCTTATTGAAAATATTGACATGCTTAATTCGTGCGTTTGACTTGAAGGAATTGAAATATTACTATAGTCTATCTACCCTAAAATGGCTCCTGGACTTAAAACTTATTGTAATTTATTGATAACGTAAATTTGATGTGAATAATACTTGTTTTCTATTGATCATCGCACTTTATTACAAGGATAGCTTACATTTTTCCTCAAGATCTGACAACCACGCTCTCCCTGGGACACCATTCAAACCAAGACACAGGAGTCAGTTTAGAGTAGACAGTATTTTGAATTAATGTAGCATAAGTTGGTTGCCACGAAAGGAACATAAGAAAGGAAAGTCTATAAAAAGTAAGCAGATTCACAAGTCATTCAATTATTTCACCCACTGACATGCACGCCGTCATTTCACTTCATCCTGCACGTGAGAAAAATGAAGTCGGGTCATTGAAATCCAAGGAAATGTAAGAAAAAATCATAAGCAAAATTTTTCCCAGCAGTCGCTTCAGAAAATTGCATCAAAAGCTGAATTAACTTATAGAACATTTGAAACAATCGACAATACTGAACTCCTTCATTCTTTTGTGTTGTGTTCACCGCCAGAGAGAGAGAGAGAGAGAGAGAGAGAGAGAGAGAGAGAGAGAGAGAGAGAGAGAGAGGTGAAGTGATGGATGAAGTGACAAAAAGATGCAAACCTGACAACGCGCATTTTGAAAGGAGACAGGTGTGTGTGTGTGTGTGTGTGTGTGTGTGTGTGTGTGTGTGTGTGTGTGTGTGTGTGTGTGTGTGTGTGTGTGTGTGTGTGTGTGTGTGTGTGTGTGTGTGTGTGTGTGTGTGTGTGTGTGTGTGTTTGACAATGCATATAGGCGCGAAAAATCAAGAAAAATCAATTAAAATCTCAGTGTCTACGAAAGAAATAAAGAAAAAAATCTGAGTGAAAGATTAAAAATGAAAATATACTCAAAAAAATTATACAATGACCCAATATATTTTTTTTTTTTTACCTCAGAGAATGTTTTGTTACGTAAGACTTTCAGATTTGCCGCATGAATTTGAGTCTTCCAGTGGATAATCTCAATTTATTGTGGGGGTTTTGAAGTCTCCACCCAACCAGGTAGAAGAGCAGCCCATATCTCCCTCCCTTTCCCTTCCACTGTCTCTCCCTCCCTCCCTCCACCCTTCTTTACCTCCTTCTTTCTTCCCTCAAGTTCATTTCTCACTTCTACCCTTCCTTTCATTTTTTTTTCATAATTCTTTTCTTTCCTTCACTCTCTTTTCTGCCTTTCCCTTTCATCAAAAAATCGTCATATTTTCCTATACGCTTTGTATCATTGTCATATCTTATCCCTTTTTATCGTAATCTTTTCTCCCTTCCATCCCTCCTTTCTCATGGTCTTTTATCCCAGTTATCTCTCTCCCTCTACCTGTCCACCTTTCATTTCTCGTGTCCTTTGTGCTCGTTCTCCTTTCCCTCTCTGTTTCTGTATCTCGGTCTCTGCATCCTACCTGCCTACCGGAGCCCTCTTTCTCCATTCTCTTTCTCTCTCCCTGGAATTCCTCCCTCAATGCATCTCATTTTCAGGAGAAGGACCGATGTAAGTGATAATTATCATCTTTTCATCTCACACTTTTTTTTTTTTCGTTTCGTTTTTCAGAGGGAGAATGTTTTCTTTTATTTGTGAAGTGGTAGGGTGAGCGAAAACTTAACCTTCTTATAGGAAAGGAAGAGGAAAGGAGACGAGTGAAGGAGGAAAGGAAATGAAGGAAAGGAAGAGAAGGAGAGCTGGAGAATAAGAAGTGATCGTTGAAGGAAGAAGAATAATGAAGGAGAAAAGGAAGTGAAGTCAGGGAAGAGAAGAAAAATGGAGAAGGAAAGGAAGAGGAGGATGAATAATCGTCGTCGAGAAGGAAATGTCGGGAAAATGAAAAGGAAGGATGGAGGAGGAAGAGGAATGGAAGAAGAAGGGAAGGAAATGTGTTAGTGAAGAAGGAAAAAGAGGAGGAGGAGGAGGAGGAGGAGGAGGAGGAGGGGGAGGGGAATGAGGTGTGGTTACATGCAGCTAAAATAGGAAAATGTTGAAGGGAAGAGCAAGGCAAACCATCCACTTCCTACAAGATAATTATGAAGGAATGCCGAGATTAATTTTAGACTTGTTGTTTGTCTGAAATTGTGCGGTGGGAGGATGATGAAGAAGGATGACGAAGAAGAAGAGGAGGAGGAGGAGGAGGAGGAGGAGGAGGAGGAGGAGGAGGAGGAGGAGGAGGGATGGAGAAAAAAGCAACAAAACACAACGCATAAACCGAAATCCACTGAACGTTCTTTACATTACAAAAAGAATGATGAGGAAGAAGAGGAGGAGAAGAGGAGGAGAAGAAGGAGGAGGAAGAAGAGGAGGAGGGATGGAGAAAAAAAAACAACAAAAATCAATGCATTAACTGAAATGCACTAAACGTTCATTACATTACAAATAGATGGATGAGGAAGAAGAGGAGGAAAAGAAGAGGAGGAGGAGGAGGAGGAGGAGGAGGAGGAGGAGGAGGAGGAGGAGGAGGAGGAGGAGGAGGAAGAAGAAGAAGAAGGATGGAGGAAAAAAAAAACAATGCACAAAATGAAATTCACTGAACGGTGGACAGCAATAAATAAAGTCATAAGATATTAAAAGACAACTCCAGGTAACAAGAAATTCTAGTAACATGTCAAGTGCTCATTTGTATCACCTTAAACCACATCCTCTCTCTTCCTCTTCCTCCTCATCTTCCTCCTCTTCCTCCTCTCACACGTCCCCTTCACAGCTTTCACTTACACCTGAGAGTCACAGCTCCTCCCTTGCATACCTTTAATTTCATGTGCGTTACCTTGCTCATTAGGTGTCGTAGGTGGTAATTACGTGTGGTCAGGTAGAAGGACAGGTGAGGACTGGCTGGGGTGGGTAAGTGCCGTGACTCCTTCCTGATAACTACTTCCTTGCTTTTTTTTTCTTCTTTTCACGCTTTTTGCTTTTTTTCCAGATTTTTGTTTCTTTTACTGTCATTTTTTTCATTTTTTTGTATTTTTTTTCATGTCTTTTTTTTATTTTTTCCTTCCTTTATTTTCTTCCGTTTACACCTTTTGTCTGAATTCGTTGGTCTTTCCTCATTTTTTTTTACCTTATATTCTTTGCATCTTGTAGAACTTTCCTCTATTTTCCATTTCTTTCCTTATTTTTTTTCATCATTTATTTTATCACATCTTCCTTGTAGTCTTTGTTATTTTTCCTATTTCATTCTTGCTTTTGACACTTTTATCGTCCTCGCTTTAGTCTGTATTGCATCTTTTTCCACAATTTTTTTTTATTTACATTTCTGTCATGTCCTTTCATCATTTCACTCTCCTTCCTCTGTCTTTCCTTTCTTCCATGGTTGTTGGCTTCGTTCTGCCTCATTTGATTTACTTACTTACCTCTTAATTAGTGTTCATTTCCCCAATTAGAGTCAGGTAGAGTGATAAATAAGAATGAGGGTTAAGAAGCACCCAGTGAGCCTCGTGTAAGAGTGACGCAAAGCAAGCACTACATAAGGCCTTAAGATTAATTTTTATTGTCCACTAGACTTGATTCTCCTCCTTTGAAAGCGTCCACAGCGCAATAAAGAAAGACATGTGGTGAAAAATACTGCGTTTCGGGGCTTTACCTGCTCTAATTAAGGGGTGAAAACATTGGTTAACTCCTGCATTGTAAAGTTGGATGGAGTAGATCTTGTAATGTATAATGCAGTAATAAGGTTTAGGGAAATTATGTGTTTTGATATCCTGTGTGTAATATGTAGGGTTTAAAAACACTGATTAACTCCTGCATTATTAACTAAGAGTACCATGACGCATTTCCATATATATTCTACATACTATTTAGTGATTTTATACAGCTTCAGAAACACATGTGGAGAATTGAAATAGTGAAGACTCAGGCCATTAATCTTCTGACCTCCATAGACACTTCCTAATGTAAATAAATTCGTCTAATCATACCAAAATCTCGTATTGAAATTGCGTCTTAGTACTGAAATGGTTAATTTGAACAGAGTAGACGCAGGAACCAAATAATATATAGAGGTGGAAAATACACTAATAGGAAATAAAATACTGATGAACCCTGGCTGACTTAAACCATAGGAACACTTTGAATATCTTAGAAAAATAAAATAAATATACAAGAATGACTGCCAGAGATTGTGATTAAGTAATAGGAAGTGATGTTCTTAGTAATGATAAATCAGAATATAGGTAAACGGAACGTGTGAGTCAACTAAAGCAAAAAATAAAGCATGAAGTAGTGAAGGGAATAAGGACAAAGTATTTAGCCATGGACATATTCTAAACCACGCGACTTGGAAGGAAAACGAACAAATCCCCCAAACGAAGCAATATGGTGTTGGAATCCTTGTTGTTGTGATAAAATTTACGTTTCAAGGTACGAACTCTGACTCTAATTGCACGTCCTCTCACCTCTTATGACATTTCCAATTTACTTTCATTCCTTTTAAAAAATTGCCTAACCTTTCCTTGCTTTACATTCTCCTTTCATTTATTTATCCGAGAATTTCTTAATTATCTTTAGTTTCACCTTCCTTATACATGAACACACAAAGGCAGAGAAGAAGGAGGAGGAGGAAGAGGAAGAGGAGGAGAAGGAGAAGGAAGAGGAAGAAAGTACTAGATTAATGCAGAGAAAAAAAAAATAAATGAAAGAGAAAACACACAAAACTGATGTGAATAAAGTAATTTTGTAATATGTGAAAGAAAAAAGAGAAATTTTAATAATAATAATAATAGAGAGAGAGAGAGAGAGAGAGAGAGAGAGAGAGAGAGAGAGAGAGAGAGAGAGAGAGAGAGAGAAGCCTTGATAGTGAACGCCCCCTTGATGTAGTAGTGTTATGAGGTGTGTTGTCGTGGAGTCGTGTTCCTCAAGTGTGTGTCGCCTTCTGTGTTGCATACTGAGGCCACAGCAACCTCCACCTCCTCTCCTTCTCTCCTTCCCTCCTCCCTATTTATCTTCCCTCCTCCCTTCTTCCATCTCCTTCTCATTCTATTCCTTGCCACGTTGAGTTTGTGTTGCTGTGACTCTCTCTCTCTCTCTCTCTCTCTCTCTCTCTCTCTCTCTCTCTCTCTCTCTCTCTCTCTCTCTCTCTAAACCCTTCACAGTAAATTTTTATCTCATCCTGTCTTCGTCTTTTCCTGTCTTCATCTCTCTCAATCTTCCTTCTTTCCGTCTCCTCTTTCTTCCAGGCCATCCTTCCCTCCGTCCTTCGTTCCCTCCATCTCCATCCCTTCTCTTTGGCCTCCACTCACCCTTCCTCCCTCCTCCTCCTCCTCCTCCTCCTCCTCCTCCTCCTCCTCCTCCTCCTCCTCCTCCTCCTCCTCCTCCTCCTCCTAGTGCTGGTCTTCCATCCCTTTCCTCCCTCCTTCCCTCCCTCATCATTGCTCGAGAAAGTGTGTGTGTGTGTGTGTGTGTGTGTGTGTGTGTGTGTGTGTGTGTGTGTGTGTGTGTGTGTGTGTGTGTTTGTGTGTGTGTGTTTTGGTTTCTTCAAGTTCTGTGTTTTGTTTTGTTGAAAGTTGTATCTCAGTTAAAGAAAGATAAGTTTAAAATATTTTCATTGTGATTTTTCTTATCTTTCACGTATTACTAAGAAGTACATTCACCTGTAGAGCAAAAAAGAAGAACTGCCAAGTATATTCAAGTATAATGACCGTAGACACAAGATTGAACCACTATAAAACCTTCAATTTAACACAATCTAAACAAACATTTACAGACACGAACAAAACAACATACTTTATTTTATACGCTCTTCACACTTTAGGGGGTTAGAAACTGCAGTAACCACGCTTAATACCCAACAATTAAACACTATTCACTCTAAATCACCACCCATACACATAAAGACTAACTAAACACATTTTCTATACGTGGTAACTAATCCCCTTTGATAGCCATCAATTAAACACAATTAGATACTCTTTTCGCATACAAACACCCAACATAAGCTTTCCAGAAAACAATATTAACCTTCCATAAGAGCCACAGATTATACGCTATTCAGAAACCCTTCATAGTAGCATTGAACTCTTTATCCTAAAATTGTTTTGTTATATTCCATCCTATTGCGTCGCCTTCAGGAGTAAGTAGGAAGTCCAGAGTGCGCATTTCCACCTTCATCTGTTCCTTCCCAGCTGCTTCACTTGAGGCTATTGGTGTTAATGGCTCTTATACATCACAGACAAATATCTCAGTGGCTGTCTTTATACCTGTCAATGAGACGTTTACCTTCGCATTAAGATCAGGATGGGAGCCGCGATGCAGTGAAGGTAAGATCTGGCTCCGTTTCTCCTTCTGTCAGTGACTGCAGATTGCGTAATATAATAGTTTTGTACTCCTGTGTGAGAAGGTTTCAATAATAACATCAATTTGTAGAGGTAAGAATGTTAATGGTAGGTTTGTGGAATGTATGGGATTGTGTTCACGTATTGATTGTGTTATGGCGTGTGTGTGTGTGTGTGTGTGTGTGTGTGTGTGTGTGTGTGTGTGTGTGTGTGTGTGTGTGTGTGTGTGTGTGTGTGTGTGTGTGTGTGTGGAGAGGCGGACAGGCACAAACACTCACACATACACACACAGCCACAAACACATGACTCTTATATTCAGCACAACCACAGGAATTATAATGCATAACCCACTCGGTCTCTCTCTCTCTCTCTCTCTCTCTCTCTCTCTCTCTCTCTCTCTCTCTCTCTCTCTCTCTCTCTCTCTCTCGCTCCATGTCTCTCTCTACTATTGCCTCTATCCTCATAATCCTTTCTTTTATCTCTGTACTCTCCAATCACACTCTACCTTTCCAACACACATTCTTATCTTGTATTCCTTTCCCTCACAGTCTCTCCCGATGTTCATATTCATCCCTACATCTTCCGTATCTCACCATCTATCCTTCTCTCCGCACTTTCACTCATTATCATACGCGCAGCTTCTCTCTATCGCTCTCCCTTTGCACAATCCTCAGACTTCTTCAGTATTTTATTTCCTATCTCTCTCGGTTAGGATACAGAAACTACCTCTTATTTTTACCGTTTCTACAGGCCCCATACCTCACCTGTATCCTCCACACGTGCCCCCACACCTGTGCCTTACCTTCGCACCTGTCAGTGACGTGGCAAGTCTTCATAACAACGGGTCCCTCTACTTAGAATCGTCATTGTATCAACACTCTTAACTCTCCCGCTGTTCCTCATGGTTGCAGCTTCACCTTGCAACTTCACCCCAACTTAACTCAAAGGCAAACACGAATGGTGATGTTTGTAAATATGAGAGGGTGGGATGGTTCAGGGGAGAAGTAACAGGAGGCCTCAGTATTGTGTCAGTTCGTATCATCATTATCATTACTATTGTTCTTCTTTCATCGTCATCATCATTATCATTGTCTTTCATAATCTTCATAAAAGGAGCATCCTACTTCATTTGAGATCCGGTTTGTATTGCATTAATTCTCTCTCTGCTCTCTGCTCTCTCTCTCTCTCTCTCTCTCTCTCTCTCTCTCTCTCTCTCTCTCTCTCTCTCTCTCTCTCTCTCTCTCTCTCTCTCTCTCTCTCTCTCTCTCTCTCTCTCTCTCTCTCTCTTGCTGAGTCATCTGCTCGGCAGACTCTAACAATCAGTCTCTCTCTCTCTCTCTCTCTCTCTCTCTCTCTCTCTCTCTCTCTCTCTCTCTCTCTCTCTCTCTCTCTCTCTCTCTCTCTCTCTCTCTCTCTCTCTCTCTCTCTCTCTCTCTCTCTCTCTCTCTCTCTCTCTCTCTCTCTCTCTCTCTCTCTCTCTCTCTCTCTCTCTCTCTCTCTCTCTCTCTCTCTCGTGTTTGACTTTCACACCTGACGAGGCCTCAATTAATGCTCTCTTACCTGCCTCTACCTTGTCACTTCCTCAGTAGCAACTCACACACCTGTCTCATTTGTTTGGGATCTGTTCTTCTCCCTCCACGCTGCGTTAATCAAGGAGGTTTACCTGTCTTGTTGCTGAGAACCTTTTTTATTTATCTATTTATCTATTTTATTTTATTCTATTTTATTTTCTGGTTGTCTCAAGATTTTTTTTTCGTTTTTTTTTTCCTTCTATTTGGTTCTTTTTTTTTTTTATTAGTTTGTGTTTTTGTTTTTCTATTTTTCTTTTTTCGTTCGTCTCGATTTTTTTTTTTTTTCTTCAACTTGTTTATTTTTTTATATTCGTACGTGTTATATTTGTTTTTTTATTTTTCTATCTCTTCTTTTCTTTCGTTTTCTATTTACATATCGTTGTGGTGCCGCTGATATTTTTTTAGTGTTGTGTTCGGCATTTATTTGTCTGTCCAGCCTTTACGGTGTTAATTACTAGGTTGGAGTGCCTCGTTACTTGTCTGGTAATTAGGAGCTTTGTCTGGATTTCGTCATTTATGGTGTTCATTAGAGCCTATAAGAGTCTCGTCGACATTCACACGTAAATTTATTCACTATTGTCTTCGCTGATAATTTTTTTTAGCAGCATCGAGTACTTTTATATATTTTTTATTATATTTTATTCATTATTTTCTTACTAAATGGTTAAAAAGTGAACCGAAGCAGTTATTTTATCAGTCAGTCAGTTATGTGATGATGGATGTGCTAGAACCTACGACCAATGTATAGAACGTGTGTGTGTGTGTGTGTGTGTGTGCTGCTCATCCTCAGGTACCGAGTCGTTAAGGTTCCGAAACAAGCATTCAGGTAGTATATAACACCATAGATTACTTCCCACCTGGAGTACTTGGGTCAACACTACACCTCCTCGCCACACGGACACCCTCACACACACACACACACACACACACTCCGATGCTCCTTCCCGATACACCTCCTGTTTGTCTTCCTCTTCAGCGGCGCCTCTCCTGCCTCACACCTGCGTAGTGACGTGTACACCTATATATACTTTTCACACTCCACCCATACCACTCCGCCCTCACCTCTCCGCCCACAACCCCGCCCACAGTGCCCACATTGCTCCCTGGGAAACACATACACTATAAATAAATAAGGAGGTTGATTTTGGTGTAAATTTATTGTTATTTTTGTTATTGTTATTTTTTTGTTTCTGAGGATTGGTGAGAAATTGTTGTTTATTTTTTTAAGTCAGATATCTTTCTTCAATAAACGAGATAAGTTGATTTGGTGAAGTCTTTTATTCTCGTTATTATTTTTTTCATTACTTTCGTTTAATAAGATTGGCGAGATTTTGTAGTGTTTGTTCTATTAATTCTTAACTATCTTTTTTAATAAATAAGATAGGTTAATTTGGTGAAGTCTTTTATTGTCGTTATTGTTTTTTTCATTACTTTTATTAGCGAGTATTGGTGAAAAATTGCTCCGTATATTTCTCTGAGTCTTTGGCATCGTTTTTTTTTCACTGTTGAGATTATGAAATGTGCGTTAATCTTTACATTATTTCATTCACTCACCATACATATCACCACGAGAACGCCCCAAAACTTATCTACACACCAATCTTCAACCTACACCACCACAACAAACACGAACACCAGCATCACCAACACACACCACTCCAAACGTACACAACACACACCTACACAAAGCCACACTTGAAACATCTCGTAGCAAAACACAGCTACGTACAGACCACACTTCTCTGCACCTCAGCTCTTTATTCGTACACTTTCACAGGCACAGCACACCACCAGCAGGAATGACTCAGCAGAAGCACCTCATCAAGCAGGCAACACCCTCCCAAGTCAGCAGCTCCGTCCCTTTCCCTCCCTCTCTCTTCCTCTCCCTCTGTCTCTCCTTCCTTAAACGTGCGATGGTCAGTGGTAGCGAAGCAGGAATGAATTAATCACTTAATCCACTTTATTCTGCACCCTGATGATCATTTCTCTACCTTACCTTTAATGCAATCCCTCCCCACCTGGCAATTACTCGCACCTGCCGGGAGAAGAAGGTACCGCTGGCTCTCCTGATACGTAGCTTTCATTTGTCTTCCCCCGACAGGAAATCCCGCATATGGTACAGAGATTATGGAGGTTAAACATGAGAGTTTGCGAGGTGCATTTGTTAACCTTATAGGTATGAAAGAGGCAATTGCATGTTGTGGCGCCAGGGTGCATGGAGGTATTTCACGGGCTTTGTTCGGGGTGAGGAAGGGGCGTGGCGGAGTAATGAGGGACTTAAGGTAATACGCTTGATTATCACACGTTTCGCAAGCAAGGTGTTGGATCCTAAAGGGAAATTGGATAGGAGGATCTTGGTTACTAATGACACGTCCACGTAAGGTAGATATTAAAAGCTGCAGGTATTAGAGGGTTTTTATCTACGTCTCTGCTACTATTTATCTCCCCTACAGGTTAGCGTCTTGGAGTGCTAAAAAGTTACAGTCCAAAAAACACTCGAATTGACGAGGTTTTTGTGTTAGTTTGTCCCTACACAGTTGTTGATTATGGTGTGTGTGTGTGTGTGTGTGTGTGTGTGTGTGTGTGTGTGTGTGTGTGTGTGTGTGTCCGGATCATCAAGTAAAGAAAAGAACAAGTGTGGAAAAATTTTAGCGCGGCGTTCCAGTCCTTTCAATCGCGGCTCCCATAAGCATTGGTCTCCAGGAGTTTGTAATCTATTATGAAGCATATCGAAAATTTACGACAAATGAAAACCAATTTGGGAAACCTTCAGATTTTTGGATTAAGACCGTTTCCAGCCAAGGCAACCTGGATATTGTTAAAATCCTCCCAATCTTTGCTAGTCTTCGGTCAAAAGTACTTAGGTTATTGATTTATGCCGCCTCAAATCAGCCTTAATAAGAGACTGGAGGCGCATTCATTCTTTCCTCTTTGCCAGATGACCTGTGTGGCAGAAACGGAAAGGGAACAGGTATTGCCAACTCACCTTACCTGAGGACGCCGAGACCACAGGTGAGAGGAGCATGGGAGAGAAAGATGTGAGTATGTGAGAGTAGGAGGAAGAGAAGGGGACGAGGGCAGGTAGGAAAGGGTTAAAGCGGAGAGGGAAGGGTAAAGGGGGTCGATTAGAGGTGAGTGGTGAGAAATACAGGTGAGAGAGGTGGAGAGCTGAGGTAAGAGGTGAGAGTGGAGTGTAAGAGGGTAGGTAAAGGAAGGGTGGTGGGGGGAGTGCTTCTCCTATCTTACCTTTTTACCTGTCACGGGGAGCTTAATGTTTTACTGGTGGAGAAAGGATTGTTTTTTTTCACTATTGGGATTTTGTTTTCTTTAGTGGTCAAATTTATTGTTAGTTTTGCTGTTTTAGTTTTATGTTATTATTTTTATTCTTATTTCTTCTTTATCATCGTCATCTTTTTTCTTCATCTTTTTCATTTTTGTTTTTATTTTTGTTTTTCTTTTCCTTTTCTTTCTTTTTTTCTTTCTTCTTCTTCTTCTTCTTCTTCTTCTTCTTCTTCTTCTTCTTCTTCTTCTTCTTCTTCTTCTTCTTTCTCTTCTTTCCCTCTTCTTCTTACCCTACCATCAAGAAACACAGTTATAAAAGCCAAACCTTCCAAAATAATGCAGTGTTTTTGCCTCTCTTCGCTCCACATAAGTTGCCGAAGCGGAGATGAAGAGTTAACCCTTTGTAACATCTCAGCCACGCCCTTGCACTGCCGTAATGAACATGTGCTGATATCTGCCGCTGTTATCGCAGGAAAGATAAGCTAACCTGCCTAAATGTAATTACTACCTCTACGCTTACAGGTTAAAGAGAAAAAGTTGAATCTCTGTAATTAAATCCAAGGTGTGCAGCAAATTTTTTTATACTGTGGAGTTAAATCATTTAATCTCTCTATCTTAGTTAATGTTATGTTCATTTTTTGTGTATTCTGTGTTTTTTTTATGCGTTCAGATAAAGAGTTAAGTGGTGTTCGCATTTTAATTGACGCTTATTGCTATTGGTGGACGTGCATTTGCGAGAATAAATGAAGAGAAAAAAAATAGGTAAAAAAAGAAAGAACACACACACACACACACACACACACACACACACACACACACACACACACACACACACACACACACACACACACACACACACACACGAGAACCCATTAACATGCATTCCAATTCGATAAAATCTTTCCCTGCACGATTCAAACCTATAAGACAATAATCGATCGACAGGTGGAGGGCGGGCCACCTTGCCTCACCTGGGCGGCCCACGTGCCTCATTAGCCCCAGGTGAGCGCTAATGGCCCCGCTTGTGAGATGATAATGACGAATCACCCTCATTATCCCGCCAAGGGCCAGGTATTTCGTGGCTAGTACAGGTGAGGCGCCATCGAGTTGAAGGTCTTAATTATGAGCCTTCGGACAGGTGTGGCATCGTCGAAGCTTTAATGGAGGGTCAGGTTCTGGTTGTGTGTTCTCTCGCTCTCCGCAGCTTGTTTTTATTCTAATGTAGTGCTGGAGTGTGTTCGTATTGGTAATGGTCGTGGTTTTTGTGTTGCTTTCATGTTGTTATCGTGTTTTTCTTGATTATTTCGTATGTTTAAATGTGTTTATGGGACAGAGAGAGAGAGAGAGAGAGAGAGAGAGAGAGAGAGAGAGAGAGAGAGAGAGAGAGAGAGAGGGAGGGATGGAGAGCAAACCAATAAAAACCACAATATCGCCGCAGGAAAACCAACAAGCAAGAGATTATTGAGCAGAGGAGGACAATAACTCTCTCTCTCTCTCTCTCTCTCTCTCTCTCTCTCTCTCTCTCTCTCTCAACATAAAAATCGCTATCGTTCTCATGTTTGTAGTTATAAAAGAAATATTTCAACATTTTCCCCTTTTTAAAATTCCAAACTCTTTCTTTTGTCCCTAAAAACAAACGTTAAGACTCCTAAATTAGTTGTAAAAAGGAGCATTCCACACTAGTGAGTCAGAGAACACAGCAACAATACCAAAACAGAAAGCATCCTAATTGAATACTCGCAAGAAAATGAGTTCACTGCAGCAGGTTCATAGCGGCACGAGGCCTGGTCCCAATTAGCTAGCTGATGACCTGCACATGTAGATTGGTGTGACCTGCGCGACCTTAGTGAACGTGCGAGACCTGCAGCGATGACCATTTGCGAGTTACGAACATGTGGAGGTGCAGGCGGACACACAGACAGGAGTGCAAGTGGATGGTTAGGTTTTAGACGGGGAGACAAATGGATGAAGAGACAGATATAGGTGTGGGTGTATAGGAAGTTGAATGATAAGTTCTAGACAGGTAGAAATATGGATGAATAGACATAGGCGTGAGTGTATACAAAGAGAAAGAATTGATGTATAAGAAGAGAGTCGATAGATAGAATAGATAGACAGTTGATGCTTTCAATGCTAATCTGCACATTTTTTAAAATCAATAAGCACAAAGAGACACTTCATCTTGTTCTACTGCCCTATTTAACTCCTATACAGGCTAGAAATTCCCAAAACCTATTCTTTTAGCATTCTTTCCTTATTTTAGACGCTTGTAAAAGATTTCGTATCGTGTTTTTGTTACCTTGCATGGTTTTATATCGAAGGAAATGTTTCACAGGTTGATAGACAATTAAAAGAGCATTTTCAACGAAGCAGATGTACAGAAAGGCAGAGAAACAGATGCGCAAATACATAAATAGACACATATTGGGCCACTTGCATATTCAGACAGGTAACCAGACATAAACAAACAGATAAGGTGTAAAGGTGCATAAACAGGTAGGCCGGTAAACAAATAAACAAACAAGACATACAGAGAGACAGACAGACGACACACGAGAAGAAAAATTATGGAAAAATTAAGATAGCGAAATAAAATATAAAACAAAATGATAAGATGGAGAAGAGGAAACTGACCAAACCAACACATAAGCTAATGACAGGTAAGAGTTATGAGGGAGAGGGAGAGTGGTGAGTGAGGGAGAGTGAGGTCACAGCTTGCCCTCCTCTCACCGCGTCTGTCTGAGGGTGATTGGTGAGAGGGAGAGGGGAGAGGGAGAGGGGAAGAAGGAGAGAAGGTTACCAAAGATGTATCACAAGAGATGATGAGAGAGAGAGAGAGAGAGAGAGAGAGAGAGAGAGAGAGAGAGAGAGAGAGAGAGAGAGAGAGAGAGAGAGAGAGAGAGAGAGAGAGAGAGAGGACAGGTGTAAGACGAGTACAAGAAATGAAAGAAGAGAAGGATGAAGAAAATTACCAGAGAGAGAGAGAGAGAGAGAGAGAGAGAGAGAGAGAGAGAGAGAGTTTAGAGTTATCACCTATCACTTCCTTTCACTTCCTCTCCTAAACTTCCTCTTACCTCCCTCTCACTTCTCTTCATCTAAACTCTTCCTTTTATCTCCACTCACCTCTCTATCTTCCTCTCCCTTCCCTACTCATCTCCTCCATCACTCCTCCTCCTCCATCTCTCTCTTTTTTACCCAAGTGCTGGAAAGGAATATAAAAAAGACGAGTCAACACACGCCCCTGACCAGCTGGTGATTCCTTCGTCCTCTCCTTCAGTAGTAAGCAAACAAAGGGCGTTAAGACCCAAAGGACAGGTTTTTCTAAGGGCGTTCACTCACTCCTTTCCTTTGCTTCCTTTTTTTCTCTTTTTACTCGTTTTTTCGTTGACTTTTCTTTATTTTCTAGTACTGTTCTTGTTTCGGTTTGTTTTTCTTTTTTTTTCGCGTCTCCCTGTTTGTTTTTCTTTATATTTCATTGGTTTATTTATTTAATCTGTCATTCTCTTTTTCTTAGCTTTTTGCTAACTGGAGAAAGTCATGGAAGAAGAAATGTTTGGAAAATAGGAAGAAATAAATGAAGAAGATTAGAAAAAAAGGAGGGAAGAGAAGAAAAGGAAAAAAAACGAGAAAGGAATAAAAAAAGTGGAAATAGAAACATAAGAAAACGAAAAAATGGAAGAAGAAAACTACCAACAAAATCAAATTAAACTAAAAAAAAAGAAAAGAAAACACTAGGAACAAGAGAACTAATGACACACAGACACCAATATCGTGAGCAGGTTTCTGATGTCCCCTTGTGCTTACCTCCCTGTCTATCTAATTACAAGGTACAATTACAAGAGTATCCGGGCAGCTGGACTTGTCGAACACCGGGTAGAGTAAGATATCACACCAGGAGGGAGAGTAAGAGGGAGGGAGAGCGAAGGTAACGAGAACGGATACTTGGAGAGAGAGAATAGGGGAGAGTGTTACAGAGAGAGAGAGTGGGAGAAGGTACAGGGAGTTTTTTCATGTAAGAAGGGACAAGTTACTGATGATGAAGGAAGGAGTGCAAGGCCGGCAAAGGGCAACAAAATTAGGTTAGAAAAAGGCCCACTTGATTGCCAGTTCCCTTAAAGTTCGAATAATTAGGTAAACGTCTGGGATAAATGTTTTGAAAGGTGTGATGAAGGAAATTAAAGAAAGAAGGAAAGAAAGAAGGTGTGATGAAGGAAGGATAGAGAAAGAAGGTGTGATGAAGGAAATTAACGAAGGAAGGAAAGTATGGTGAAGGCAGTTAAAGAAAGAATGAAGGAAGGCAGAGAAAGAAGTAATGAAGGAAGGTTTAATGAAAGAAGGTAAAAAAAGAAGGAAGGAGTGTGTAATAAAGGAAGGTAAAGAAAGAAAGAAGGAAGGAGTGATGAAAGAACATAAAGAAAGAAAGATAAAGCAAAGTAAAGTAGGTGATGTGTGTAGAATTAAGAAAAAAAAAGATTAAGTAGAAAAATGAGTAAAACAAGCTGCATATAAAGAAAATAAAGGGAATAAAAGATAACGAAGATAAAACAAGTGGATAAAAGAAATTGATAACGATTTTCTTATCTCTCTATCATCATATTTTCATCTCTTCCTTTACCTTGATGTCACTAAATCGTTTTTTCCTTTTTTGCAAATACGTGTAATTTTTTTTTTCCTTCCTTCACCTTCTTTCTCCTTCCTTCATCTTATTATTGTCACTGTGTATCTTCCTCCTCCTCCTCCTCCTCCTCCTCCTCCTCCTCCTCCTCCTCCTCCTCCTCCTCCTCCTCCTCCTCCTCCTCCTCCTCCTCCTCCTCCTCCTCCTTCTAAGCTGGCAGGAGGTGAAGGATGATGTACGGCCTCCCTAATCTTTATATATAGACTCATGGTGCTCCTGTCCTTCGTCATCAATAGTAGTAGTAGTAGTAGTAGTAGTAGTAGTAGTAGTAGTAGTTGATCAATATTTTGTTCTTTTCTTTCTGATTTTTTTGTAATTTTTTGTGTAAGTAAAGAAAAATATTTATAAACATCCTATTTTTCTCATTTTTTTATTTTTTTCATTTCTATCGTTTTCTTGACTCGTCTCTACATTTATTTGATATTTTTTTCCTTAAACGTTGAATTCGTAATAAAAATCGACTTTACTGTAAAGTTTTTGTATAAATTCAGAGGAGCGTCGATGTTCATTTGATAGTGTGTCTATTAAATGTACTAATACTATGTTTGCTGTCTGAAATACAAGCTGTTCTTGAAATTGCACACACACACACACACACACACACACACACACACACACACACACACACACACACACACACACACACACACACACACACACACACACCGATAACAATCAGCACGTTCTTGAGCACAATTATCAAGTTTCACAATATTACAACAGATTAATTTTTGAACCGACTGACTGATAGAAAAGATGATAAGGAAACCCGCCACTGATACTCTCTCTCTCTCTCTCTCTCTCTCTCTCTCTCTCTCTCTCTCTCTCTCTCTCTCTCTCTCTCTCTCTCTCTCTCTCTCTCTCTCTCTCAGCCAATTTCATGCTTACGCTTTTCTAATAATAAGTTCAAAAGTTAAAGATCAAAGTTTCCCTCCATTACCAGAAGTCATGTTTGCTCTTAATCCTATTTTTGTTTCCCGGGAACCCCCACACACGCCTTTATCTTTTTCCCGTGTTTCGATAGTGGCACGGAACAAGGTCTGCTTATCTCTTATCGTAATGACGCACCTAATTGTTCCGTTGCTTGCCTTATCAGTTTGTTAAGGGCGCTTTTTCAGTGTGTATTGAGATGCCTCGAGTGATAAGCTGTTTCTCCTTTTAATGAGCTGTGTTTCTCGCCGTGTTCCTGGTGCACTCTATAAAATTTTAATGCCCACATGTTGTACTGTTAAATTATTTGAGATTACTAAGTATTGAGATATTTCACTTTTTAATGCTTGCTTTGTTTTGAGTGCTTTTTCAGTTTTGAATTTTAATAAAGCTGATTTTCTTTTGATATATTACATTTGTTTCCTCAGCGTCTCATTTCGTGGCTTGTTTTTTCTGTGTTTTCAAGTTTACATAATTTAACCATAAAGAATTTGAGTTTTATATAAAGATTGCAATTATTAAAATTTGTGTTTTATGTAAAGATTTCCAGATCAGCATCATAATGGCTTGAAAAATAATAATATTTCCATGAGTTCTCGTGAATTGAAAGAAATTAAACAAGCTTGCACAACATTACTGTATGAATGGTAAGTGCTGAGAGAATTATGCATTGCTAATATTGTTAACAACGTTTCGCTTTTATTTATATTAGAAAATATATTGTAATTAAATTTTATGAATAAATGTAGAAAGATACATTTTATATTTATAATTTTAACGTTCTAATATAGTCCAAATTACTTAACGTTACCATACAAATCAGAAATACTGAAAGAACCATGTAGTGCTGATATTATGAACATTTTCTTTCGATAGTACAAAAAATCCAGTTAGAGATAAGTGTAGAAAAATGCATTGTATATTGTTAACGTTTTAATGTAGTCCAAATTACTGAAAGAATCATGTAAAGCTTTCTTTCGATAGTACAAAATGATCCCGTTAGAGATAAATGCAGAAACAAACACCAAGAAATATTATCTCTTATCGTGGTTCCGTACAAAAATTAATTGCAGAGCGGCCTCGTTACGTATACATTCACTGATATTTAGTACCAAACAGTTGAATAAACCCACCTAAGTAACAGGGGAACAACCTCATTAATTTGTGTTTAGTTATGCCACCTTTCCTGCTTCTAAGGGTGTGGCTTATTGGTCTAGGGGAGACGGAGAGGTGGGGAGAGGAGAGGGGGAGGACATGAAGAGGAGTTAAGGAAGAGAAATAGAACTGTAGAAACAAAGAAAATTAGAAAATAGAATGAGGAAAATCACAAGAAAGAAAAAGCATTGAAATTAGTAAAAGGAAGACAATAAAGATGAAAAGATAGAAGAAAAAGGTAAAAGGAAGATAACTAAAGGAAGTGATGCTGAAGATTGGGTGGAGATGTAGAGAAGAGAAAAATGAAGAGAAAGGAAGAGTTTAGAAGGAATGTGAAAGGTGCAGTCTGACAGGAGCGGTGGTGGATGCGGACACAAACACACAGGTAGGCAGTGGTCAGATCACAAACTCACTGCTGAGATATAGACCAGCAAATAGTGAGGCGAAAAGCAGAATGGTGTCAGGCGGTGTAGAGTTACTCAGGTGAGCTTTGTCTGTAATTAATAGACCAGGTAAGACGTGGCTGAGACGATAAGTGATAGTGCATAAACTTGACTATCTAGAGAGAGAGAGAGAGAGAGAGAGAGAGAGAGAGAGAGAGAGAGAGAGCTTACCTGTGCAATCTTTACCTGCTGGAAGTGGTATTTTGCGGTAGGTCACAAGGCAGTCAAGTAGGAGGAAAGGACTTGCAGACGCCGCCACCACACCTGAACAGCAGCACAGGAAGCTTCATAACTTGAGGTGGAGCGGCTTGGGAGAATCAGGGATACAATCATTCGAATGGAGACATCACAGAAGGCGGCGAGGAGATGGCAGGGTGGAGACTTAATGCTCTGGGATAACTATAATTTCTCTACCTCCTTTCTGAGAACCCCCTGGCACACACACACACACACACACACACACACACACACACACACACACACACACACACACACACACACACACACACACACACACACACACACACACACACACACAAAATACGTGGGTGTCCAGCAGTCGTATATATGATCAGATATAATTAGCTTAGCATTCACAGCAAAGGTAATACGTTCAATACAAAGCTGGCTAGTGAGTATGTGACCTTGAAAGACGTTCATTTATTTTTGTACTGCATTGCCAACCTTCCTTTGTGCTCGCTTAGTCTGCCCACGCCCCTGCTCACCCCTGCACGTCCCTGCCAGCTCTGTTATGCAACCTCACCCATTAGCTGCTTTGTAAAGAGGCTCGCTTGTCCACCCTGCCCGCCGTAAATGCTGTATGGATAAACTGAAAAATAAGCTCAGAGTGAAGAATTGTTGCTTGGATAAACCGGATCTGGTGACTGGGTTTTTATACTTTCCAGTCCACCCCGGGTCCTCTCTACACCTCCTCGGACTCCGCACTCGTTTGGACTTTGATTTATTCATGTGCTGGGCTTGTGAGCGTGTCAGGAAGCGAGGGAAGGGAGTGAGAAGTAGAGGAACTGCACGGAGACTTGGATATGAGAGAGGATGGAACAGGAGAAGAGAGGATAGGAATGGATTGAGAAAACTGGAGATGAGAGAAGAGGGAGAGAAGTGGATAGATTTGGTACAGACAGATATATAGAGTGTCCTTAAATTAATATGAAAAATGCAATAGGAAAGAAAAAGAAGAGAATAGGACATAGAAGGAAAAGGAAGAAAGATAATTTGAATATGAGAACAGACAGATCACGAATAAAGACAGATAAGAGAAATAAAAGAAAAAAAATATGTAAGAAAATATATGAAAAAATAAAAGGATGTAGGAAATAAACTACATGCAAAAAATAAAATGAAGCGAAAATGAAAAGAAACAAGAGGTAGTGAATCAATGAAGTTAAAAAGATACACAAAGGGATCACATGAGACAGGTCTGTTAATTAAGAGAGGTGCCAAGACATTTGCCCCAGACTTTTGGCTAATTCTTTCTAATCTCTTAAGGAGACTGCAGCTCCAGTATACTTTTTTTTTCTAATATTTTGTTGTCCTTGGCAGCTTTCCCTCTTGCATAAAGGAAAACCAATGAAGCCAGTCTCACTATTCCTACGTAAGAGGAGGAGCACAGAAGGATGACCTCACCTCCTTGTACTGTGTCTGTCGAGTGTCCAAAAAAAAATGAGGAATATTATAAGGTTTACATTGGCTTTCATTCATCAGGATATCGTTTCTACCTGTCTTGTGGCTCACCTTACCTTGTTTTGCTTGTTGATTGCCTTCTGTTGCTTGTACGGTGGTCTGTTTGCTTGTTACTGGTGTTCTTGTGGATTGAGGTCACATATTGCAAACGAGAAGAGAACACGTTAGAAGAAAGATGAAAAGAAAAATACGGAGATAAATGAAGTCTTGTTTTCCTTGCTGGTAAGTTGCTTGTTGAGGAAGTTGTTTGCTTGTTACCACACGAAAGAGGAAACATGAATTGAAATAAAAAAAAATAAATAGAAAAGATTATTTGGTGTAAGAAACCAGAACGAAAGGAAAACGGTAAACTTGAAACGGGAAAAAATTAAAAAAAGAAAGAAAAGTTAAGGAAAAAGGACAAGAATGAAAGAAAAAGCGGCAAACACCAAAAAGGAAAGAAGTAAAGAAAGGAAAAAAGAAAAGAAAAGAAGCACAAATATGGAGAAAATGAAACTGAAAGCAAAAGGTACAACAAGAAACAGAGAGGAAAGAAAAGGCAAGGAAAAGAAAGGAAAAGATGAAAAGAAAACCATAGACATTAAACCGAAAAGGAGGAAAGTAAGGGAAAATAAAGAAACACAAATAAAAAGAAAGAAAAACTGAAAAATAAAACAGTAAACCCGAAACAGAAAAGAAAGGAAAATCAAGGAAAAGAAGGGCAAAGATGAAAAAAGAAAGGAAAGAAAGGAAAAAGAAAGAAAAAGAAACATAAACATAAAGAAAACAAAAACCGGAAAAGAAAACAGTAAAAGAGAAACAGAAAAGAAAGAAAAGCCAGAAAAGTAAGACAATGGAAAAAAAACGAAAGAAAGAAAGAAAAAAGAGAAACAAAAACTGGAAAAGGAAAACAGTAACCACGAAACACAAAAGTAAGAAAACTCACGAAAAAGTAGGGAAAAGATTAAAGAAAGAAAGAAAGAAAAAATGAAACACAAACATAAAAAACAAAAACTGGAAAAGGAAAACGGTAAACGAGAAATTGGAAAGAAAAAGGAAAGAAAAAGCTGAGGAGAAGAAGGACAAACCCAACAAATCACCTCGGAGCAAGAGTGAATAAAGATCATGACCAAGAGAACAAGAGAAGCATCCTTTGTCGCAGCATTTTCTCCCGAAGGCGGCGGAGGCGACGGTGGATTGTGGGGTAGGTTCCTTTGGGGCCGCGGCGCTGAGAGGAAGACAAACCTTTGCTCTCACGCGACGAAAACCTTATAAGGACAGCGCGGCGCGGGTACAGGGCAGACCTCGCGACCTTGTAAATCCCAGCACAATGGTTCGACAGCCTCTCACACCTTCCCTTCTGACGGTGAAAAGTCTCGCGTCTTCAATAACAGTTCTGGCTCTGTCCCGCACCTCACGCCTCCACGAGAGAGAGAGAGAGAGAGAGAGAGAGAGAGAGAGAGAGAGAGAGAGAGAGAGAGAGAGAGAGGAAGGATGTGAGGAAAGGAGGGAGGAAGGGAGGAGGAATGGAGGAAGGAAGGGAAAGAAGGTAAAAGGAGGGAGAGAGGGAATTAGGAAAGAAGGGAGGGAGACAGGAAAGGAAAGGAAGAGGGAGGGAGAGAAGAAGGGAGAAGAGGAAGGGAGGAAGCGAGGAAAAGAAAGAAGGAAGGAAGGAAAGAGAGGGAAGGAGAGAGGAAGCAATGAAAGGAGAGAGGGAGACAGAGAAGAAGGTAGGGAGAGAGAAAGCGATGAAAAATAGAGATGCTGGATGAAACTTAAGAAAAAAATGTATTATAGAAGACTAAAGAAGGAAGAGAAAAAGAAGAAAAAAACTGGAAGAAAAGATGTTATGGAAGGGATGGAAAGTAAGAAGAGTAGAAAAAAATAAGGAACCTCGATCATAGAATTGACCACGTGACTATAAGATCTCGAACATGTAATTCAGAGCGTGAGTCACAGATCTGAATTGGCCTCCTCCAGGACTCGTCTGTGAGTTCTCTCAGTTCTGAAGGAGGAAGCGAAGGGAAGTAAAGGAAGAACGGAGAATGAAAATGGAGAGGAAATGCATTATAGTACACCAAAAAAGGGGAAGAAGATAATTTTAAAGAAAGAAGAGGAAGGAGGGAAAGTAGAAATGTTGCAAAATATATAGGAAAGGAATGAGAGATGGAAAAAAAGATTGAAAAAGAAGAAAATAAGTTAACATTAAAGTAAACAATTGAAGAAACAAAAGAGAGTCGAACAAATATACACGGAATGAGAAAGAGTTGCGGAGAAGGAAAGGAAAGATTCGATAAAGCATAAAAAGAAATAAAAGGTGGAGAAATACAACACAAAGCAAAGGAATGGAGAAAGAGGAAGAGTGTGTCAATAGAAAACTGTGCAATTCATGGTAGTTAAGTAAAAGGTGTTAAAATTGTTGTTTGTGCCAATCGCGTGTGTTAATTTACCTTACTTTTACCTTAATGACTCTTTACCTGTCCTTTAAAAGACTGATCGTGTCTGCCCAACCTTTGTAAAATTCTGTGGATGCTGATGTCCATTTTCATTTTCTTTTTTTTTCTCTATTTCCGTTTTTTTTTTCTCTCTCTCTCTTTACATTGCCTTTGTGTAGTTTTTTCTGTACTTTCATCCTTCTATCTTATTTATTTACCTTTTTTTTACTATTTTCTTTATTTAGATTATATATATATGTATGCACTATTCTTATCCTCCACATATTTTCTTATTTCTTCATCTATTTATTTATTTTTTATCTTCCTTTCATCATCTTTATCTATTTACCAGTCTTATCCATTTACAAACCTCTAATTACATTCCAGTAACTGTATATTAATATTCATCCAAATATCTATCAATCTTGACCTATTTATCTGAACAAACTGTCATTCTATGTATCTATTTACATATTTACTTTTTTTCTTACCATCTTTATCCATTTATTAGTGAGTTTTCTCCATTTATAAGACTCTAACTACATTTTCGCCACTCCATATCATTATTAATTCATTTATATATAAAACTTAACTTACTTACCTATTTTGCTATCATTCTATTTATTTGTGAGTGTATTTATTTATTTTTTTTATATTATTCATCACTTTTATCTCTTTATAGTCAGTTTCCTCCATTTGTAAATCTCAAACTATTTATTCACCACTGTGTATCAATATTCACATTTTTCTATATCATATATAACCAATGTATCTGAATATTCTATCCTTCTATTTGCCTCTGTGTATTTATTTATCATTTTTTATATTCTTTTATCATCTTTATCCATTTTAACCAGTTTCCTCCATTTATCAATCTCTAATTATATATTCACCACTGCGTATATTTATCTTTAAGAACAAGCACCTAAATATACTTTTTACTCTTTTTTTTGTCAATTCATTTTTTGCCCTTTTCCGATTTTCCCTCTTATATAAAAGGAAAAAAAGAATAGGTTATCATTTACCTCACCAATTCATCACTGCACCCATCACCTTTCCATCTATCCACCTATCCACCTACACACCCACACAGGTATCAATCTATCCAGGTCATTATGAAGGGACAAACCGTGACTGCAACCATTGACCTTTGAACTTTGATTAATGGACCAATAAAAGAGGAGCGTGAAGGGATCTATGTCACGAAGGTTAGCTTGGGTCACGTAGAATGAAATGTGACCACGTTGGTGACCTGAGCGAAAGTGCACGTGGAAAAAAGGAGAGAAAAGTGTGATTTTAAGTGTGGTATTAGTGACAGGAGATGGACAGACACGTGAGCGGATAGACAAGGTGGCTTTAGGTTATGTTTAACAGACAAATAGAGTGGAGTAGGAGGTGAGAGAGAGAGAGAGAGAGAGAGAGAGAGAGAGAGAGAGAGAGAGAGAGAGAGAGAGAGAGAGAGAGAGAGAGAGAGAAGAGATAGGGAAAAATCGAAAGAAAAGAGAAAAATCGTAAATTCAAAGAAAGAGAGAGAGAGAGAGAGAGAGAGAGAGAGAGAGAGAGAGAGAGAGAGAGAGAGAGAAGAGAAGAAAGAGAAAAAAGATAGGGAAAAATTGAAAGAAAAGAAAAAACCTACAAATTCAATCGCAAATAAAACACACACACACACACACACACACACACACACACACACACACACACACACACACACACACACACACACACACACACACACACACACACACACACACGGAAAGATACACAGGGGTGCTTTGTACACATTGGCCCTTACCGAACCTGCACTTAATGGCACAAACTTTTATGGTGTTCTGATTGCACGTATAGTGATGAAGTCATTTGTGTCTTATGACTGTGTGTGCACGAGAGAGAGAGAGAGAGAGAGAGAGAGAGAGAGAGAGAGAGAGAGAGAGAGAGAGAGAGAGAGAGAGAGAGAGAAACTGGCAATGAAAATAGAAAAATGAAAAAATGGGTATAGAAGAAAGATGCAGATAAGAGAGAGAGAGAGAGAGAGAGAGAGAGAGAGAGAGAGAGAGAGAGAGAGAGAGAGAGAGAGAGAGAGAGAGAGAGACTATGTGATGGCATTCCTCCCTCACCCTTTCTCTCTCTCTCTCTCTCTCTCTCTCTCTCATTTTCTCTTCCTAGTACCCTTCAATCTGCCAATATTTCCTCCTAATCGACTGTCATTTTCCCCAATAAACTCGAGGGACAGCACGAAGACCCATCAAAGTCAGCGAAAGATCATTAATACACGCTAATGTAAGGAAGCCATCATAAACACAAGTCTGGGAGGATGACACACGAGTATCTATTTAATTATAGTTGTGTCCTCCATCGTCTTGCCTCCATACGTGACTGGCCATTAATAGAAGGATAGTTTCATTAATACTTTATCTCATTTTCACTTTTAAGTCACCCCAACGACAGGTTTACCCAGAGGAATTAAGGGTCGTGATGAAGGAGGCAGTAAAACCAGGGAATATATTATGTATAGTGCAAACAGGTTACATCATTAAGAGGGACGTTTAGGAAGCCGAATATATATACAGTGAGCAGTGAAATTTCTTAACGATGACCTAATCTAACCTAACATAACCTAAGAATATTAAGAGTGACGTTCTTGAATCGGATGATATACTGAGGTCGGAAAATTGTCTTTAACCTAACGTAACCTAACGATAAATAAATCACAGTCTTTCGTTCTTATTTTTCCTTCATTTTGGGTGAATAAAAGTCAAATCCACCTGGTTATTTGAGGCTGAAAAGGTGAACCGCATATCAAACACAAGACAAACCAGTAAGATCCATAAACTGAAGCTCTGAAGACGCGATATTAGTGACCCGAACGAGACTGGCGCAGTGTAGAGCGGTAGAAAGGACCGACATACACGTAGGGAACTTTTCATACTCCACAAAGCGTCTGGGAAATACGATGATAAATGAGACGAAGGAAGACACGGACTTAATTTATCTGTGGAGACGAAGCCTTTGCGAGGAGGGACAGAACCGGTCTTGTGGGGCGTGCTGGAGATGAAGGAAAGGCTGGGGATGGACTGTTCTTCCTCTCCCTCCTCCTCCTCCTTGAAGCAACAGGGCGTGTGCGGGGCAATTGAGAGGTTCTGTTGAGTGTTCCCCTGGCTAGTCAAACGAGTGTCTTGTTATAGCCGAGAGTGTATTGGTGGTTTGGTTCGGGTCTTATTAAACTGGAGGAGAGTTCGCTGGTGGTTCCTTTGTTGATCTTTGGTTAAAGGTGTGTCTGTGTTATAGGGACGATTGCTGCTACTGCTCCTGGTGTTGCTACTGCTGCTACTACTACTACTACTACTACTACTACTACTACTACTACTACTACTACTACTACTACTACTACTACTACTACTACTACTACTACTACTACTACTGGGACTGTCACGTTATTTCAAAAGTAAACAAAATTGCATTCTTACAAAAACCAAGTCTAACATCAACTTTTAAAACAACAACAATAACAGCAAAAGGAGAGGATGAAATAATAAGGTGATGATTTAAAGACGCATAAACAGACGAGGGAAATAAATCATGCTAACAAGATGATTGAAAACAATACACAAAGGGAAGAAAAATGAAAAAAAAGAAAGAAAACACTGAACTTCCAGGCACAGACAAGACGGATGGGCATTATAAGTTGATGGTAACAGACAGACAGACGCAAACAGACACTCGCAGACAGAAAGATAAAGCAGCATCTTTGTTTACTTAAAATACTGATGATAAAGTCTGAATTCACACACACACACACACACACACACACACACACACACACACACACACACACACACACACACACACACACACACACATGCATTATATTGGCAAGTGTTTTTATTTTCCCGCTTCAGTGAATTAATGTCAAAAAGTTTAGAGTGCAAGGCGTTTTTCACATTATATCATTTGAAGCTTCACCACCATAATTATCCAGAGTGACACAGAAGACAAAAGAATAACTATAATCTTATGCATAGGCGTGTAATATTTTTTCCACGTAAATTGCGAGTTGTATTTAAATTATTTCTTGTCTCTTACGATTCCACACATTATTATCTATTATGTTTTTGCATTTTCTCGCCCACTTTTGTATATAGGCTAAGTATTTATTTTGTTTTCATTTTAATCTCTGGGGTTGGAAGTCAGTCTCTCTCTCTCTCTCTCTCTCTCTCTCTCTCTCTCTCTCTCTCTCTCTCTCTCTCTCTCTCTCTCTCTCTCTCTCTCTCTCTCGCTTTCTCTCTCTCTCTCTCGTCTTAGGCAAATCACGTCACTCACCTGTACACCTTCGCTTTATCAATCTTACCTGTGTGTGTGTGTGTGTGTGTGTGTGTGTGTGTGTGTGTGTGTGTGTGTGTGTGTGTGTGTGTGTGTGTGTGTACGAACCATGGCCTGAGAAGGGGACACACACACACACACACACACACACACACACACACACACACACACACACACACACACACACACACACACACACACACACACACACACACACACACACACGTACGCACCACTTAATGTTTTGCTCCTAATCTTTTCTCACGCTTAATGATCAATGTGTTTATCATTTCTCAAAGGATCGGGTCAAAGGTTAAGATTTCGGCTTTGGCTGACACCTTTTTCTTTCTCTCTCTCTCTCTCTCTTTTTTCGCTCTTTCTTTTCCTCCTTCTCTTCACGTCACTGCCTTTCCCTTGCTCTCTTGCCTTCTTCGTCCTCTCCTCTCCTTTTTTTCTCTTACTTTTTTTCTTAGTTTCTTTGTTTAGATCATCTGTGTGTCTATCTTTCACTTGGTTCTTCTCTGTGTCTGTCTACTTTCTCTCTCTCCCTCTCCTCTTTCTCCCTCTCTCTCTCTCTCTATTTCCTATCCTCTGTCTACCTTCCATGCTCTCCTCCATCTATCCATCCATCCATTTTCCTTCCCACAATCTGATAACAAGTTCACCAATTACTTTCATCTTCTCCCACGCGATCAATATATTTTTCTCATGTACGTTTCGCTCAATCAAATACGTACACGCCTTGCATGCCTGTGTACACCTGCCACGCCTTGTCGGGAAAAGTAAAAATAGAGAGAGAGGAAAAGAAAGAGCGAGAGGGAGAGGTATAGTTATTTGCTCACTCGCTGTAGTTTTAGTGAAGAGTTTTTCGTTTCCCTTTTTTTTCTCTCTCTTTTTTTTTTTTTTTTTTGGAGTGAAAGGTTATCGAGTATTTGATTGTAGTAACAGCAGCTGGAGTAATAGTGGTTGTGCTGGTGGTGGTGGTAGTTGTAGTAGAAGTAGTTTTTGATGTAGTAGTAGTAGTAGTTTTGATGTAGTAGTAGTAGTAGTAGTAGTAGTAGTAGTAGTAGTAGTAGTAGTAGTAGTAGTAGTAGTAGTAGTAATAGGAATAATAGCTATTTTTGTTTTCTTTTTCTTAAATTTCTTGGTTTTCCTAATATGTACCCAATTTAATTTTCTTTTGTTTCATCTTCCATAGCAATTCCTTCCTTATATGTCTCAGTTTCCTTAAGTACATTTCTCTAACCTTCGATCTTGACGCTATTGAACATGCACCCTCTAGTATGTATATCCAAAGTTAAGAAAATTGTCTGACTCTTTTGTCGTCCTTATACGAGTGTACTTCCTAATGTGTATCCTCCCAAAATCAGCAAAAATTGTACTGCCAATATATTGTTTTTCTGTCATAAGTTCATCTTTTTTAAACCTCCTTGAATTTGGTCTTGAAAATTTATTGTTTGTAAGTGTCTCCCTCTCTCTCTCTCCTCCACTCACCCACCTCTTTCCCTCCCTCAGTTTGTTTATATTCCTACAAACAACATTCCAAAACTTATCGATAATGTGTAAGATTATTTATTTCCTTTCTGCAGTGTGTATACTTTATTCCCTTTGGCTTTCGTGTGTACGTAGCATCATCTTTTTTTAGTTTCTCTCTGTGAATGCCGAAGAAAATATTATGAGAATGTTTTGAAATTTTTGCCTTTTATTCCTTTCATCAATTAAAATTTCTTATGAGCAGAGTTTCATCTGTAAAAGGTAAAAACAGCTACATCGTATTTCCTGGCGCGTGAGGACAAAATTCGGCTCTTGTATTGACGTTGATGATAATAATAATAATAATCGTAGTAGTATTAGTGGTATTAGTTTTAATATTAGTAGTATTAGTATTAGTATTAGTTTTAGTACTAGTAGTAGTAGTAGTATAATAGTGGTGGTAGAAGTAGTAGTAGTAGTAGTAGTAGTAGTAGTAGTAGTAGTAGTAGTAGTAGTAGTAGTAGTAGTAGTGGTAGTAATAGTAGTAGAAGTAGTAAAGATAGTAAAAATAGTAGTAATAATAGAAGTAGTGATAGTACCAATAGTAGTGTTAGTGGTAGTATATCATAAATTTTAGTTGTAATAATAATAGTTGCCAAAATAATAACAAGAACACTGACAACAATTAAAAAAATTATGAAAAATAGAATTAATACACAAAACCCAAGAACCAGAGAACAACAACAAACACACTCAAACACACTCAAACACACTCAAAACACTCAAACACACTCAAACACACTCAAACACATTCAAACACACTCAAAACACACTCAAACACACTCAAACACACTCAAACACACTCAAACACACTCAAACACACTCAAACACACTCAAACATACTCAAACACACTCAAAACACACTCAAACACACTTAAAACACACTCAAACACACTCAAACACACTTAAACACACTCAAACTACACTCAAACACACTCAAAACACACTCAAACACACTCAAACACACTCAAACACATTTAAACACACTCAAAACACATTCAAACACACTCAAACATACTCAAACACACTCAAAACACACTCAAACACATTTAAACACACTCAAAACACACTCAAACACACTCAAACATACTCAAACACACTCAAACATACTCAAACACACTCAAAACACACTCAAACACACTCAAACACATAAACACACTCAAAACACACTCAAACACACTCAAACACACTCAAACACACTCAAACACACTCAAACACACTCAAACACACTTAAACACACTCAAAACACACTCAAACATACTCAAACATACTCAAACACACTCAAACATACTCAAACATACTTAAACACACTCAAAACACACTCAAACACACTCAAACATACTCAAACACACTCAAAGATATTCAAACGCACTCAAAACACTCAAACACACTCAAAACACATTAAAACATACTCAAACACACTCAAAACACACTTAAACATACTCAAAACACACTCAAACATACTCAAACACACTCAAACACATTTAAACACACTCAAAACACACTCAAACACACTCAAACATACTCAAACACACTCAAATATACTCAAACACACTCAAACATACTCAAATACACTCAAACATACTCAAACACACTCAAACACACTCAAAAACACTCAAACACACTCAAACATACTCAAACACACTCAAAACACTCAAACACACTCAAACATACTCAAACACACTCAAACATACTCAAACACACTCAAAACATACTCAAACACACTCAAACGTACATAAACACATTCAAAACACACTCAAACACACTCAAACATACTCAAACACACTCAAAACACACTCAAACACATTCCGAAGAAATACAATCAACACCCAAACAAAACAAACAATTAGGCAAACAATAATCTGCACTCTCTCTATTTACCCTTCCCTTCCTCTCATACAATAGACAATCACACTTAGGAGAAAAAAAGCAGGGAATGAGAGGGAGACAGAAGGTGAAGCGGGTGGAAGGGAAGTGTGTGTGCGCCCCTGCGACACACACGCCCTCTGATTGCTTACCTGTCACTCTCTCAGGTAGACAGGAAGGTGGAACGTAAGACAGCCGCCGTATTATCTGAAAACTCCAATTGTGAATGAAGAGTATTTGGAATGTTGTGTGTGTGTGTGTGTGTGTGTGTGTGTGTGTGTGTGTGTGTGTGTGTGTGTGTGTGTGTGTGTGTGTGTGTGTTCTTAATTTTTTCAATATATGTTTTAACTTAATTTTTTCCTATTTTCATTAATTTTACGAAAAAAATAAACGAAAAACAATTATTTTTATGTATTAGCTCACAATTTCGTACAATATGTTTACTCTCTCTCTCTCTCTCTCTCTCTCTCTCTCTCTCTCTCTCTCTCTCTCTCTCTCTCTCTCTTTCTCTTTCTCCTGGGCACTAATGTCACCTTACATATGCAAATGAGCGGAACTGGCGGCGGGCGGGAGGTAATGAGGGAGGGAGGAGGAGAGGGAGGTGTGGAGGGAAGGAAGAAGGGGTGGAGAGAAGGAGGGAGGGGTGGAGGGAGGGATGGAGGAGGAGGAGGTTAAGGTGCCACATTTCGACATAGGGGGCCAGGTAGGTTAATTAGTGGGGGGTAGGGGGGTATGAGGGCAACGCTGTAACCCTTACCTGTTATGAGGGCGCTATGGGTGACCTATATCTTCCTCTCCTCCTCCTCCTCCTCCTCCTCCTCCTCCTCCTTCTAGTTTGTCCTCCTCCTCCTCCTCCTCCTCCTCCTCCTCCTCCTCCTCCTCCTCCTCCTCCTCCTCCTCTCTCCTTCTCTTCTCTTTCTTTGTTTTTCTTTTCATCTTTTTCTTATTCTTCTTCAGTTTCTCTTTCTTCTTCTCACCTTTTTCTTCCTCCTCCTCCTTCTTCTCCTCCTCCTCCTCCTCCTCCTCCTCCTCCTCCTCCTCCTCCTCCTCCTCCTCCTCCTCCTCCTCCTCCTCCTCCTCTCAAATTGCGCCCCTGACCTCAAGTGTAAAAGATGACCCATTATGGAAGAAGGTCACTTATTGGCTCATTTGTATGTGTGTGTGTGTGTGTGTGTGTGTGTGTGTGTGTGTGTGTGTGTGTGTGTGTGTGTGTGTGTGTGTGTGTGTGTGTGTGTGTGTGTGTGTATGAAACCTAGTACTCACAAACACACACACACACACACACACACACACACACACACACACACACACACACACACACACACACACACACACACACACACACACACACACACACACAACAAACAATTCCCTCACTTTTCCTATCTCAAAAAAACAACAACAGATAAAATTACACAAAAAAATTCCCACCAGCGTCACAGATTTTTCTCTTTGATTGAAAGTTGCAATCCATTAATCCTTCCCTTCCCATTAATTACCTGGCGGCAAGGTGATGGCCAGGTGCCCGGCGCTGCCCACCCCTTCATCTGTGGGTCTTCAGGAGGCAGTATTTGGCCGCTCCTTCACACCACAGCCTGGATTTAACGAGACTCAGCTTCTACCTAGCCTGTAACTAGTGTGAAGCATTGAATTCTCGTTTTTTATTAAGAGTGAAGCTTAAACGTCAGTCGTGTCATGAATAAGCCATTTTTCTGACGCTTCTTGTGTGTGTGTGTGTGTGTGTGTGTGTGTGTGTGTGTGTGTGTGTGTGTGTGTGTGTGTGTGTGTCCGTTTTTTGGGTGTACACAGCAAGATTAATGTGTGTTGAAGATTACGTTTGATGGTCCTTCTCTCTCTCTCTCTCTCTCTCTCTCTCTCTCTCTCTCTCTCTCTCTCTCTCTCTCTCTCTCTCTCTCTCTCTCTCTCTCTCTCTCTCTCTCTCTCTCTCTCTCTCTCTCTCTCTCTCTCTCTCTCTCTCTCTCTCTCTCTCTCTCTCTGGCTGGGGAGTAATGGAGGGTAGTGGAGCACAGGTGGAGAGTAAACAAATTGACCGTGTTGGCCGAGTGATTGATAGATGTTATGGCTTTATGTTCCCTGCGATGGTAGTTAGTCCTCTCTTCTCTCTCTCTCTCACTATCTCTCCCTCTCTATCTCCTCTTTTCCTCCCTGTCTTTTTATCTTCCTTCGTTTCTCTTCTCCTCCTCGTCATTCTTCTTTCCTCTGTTTTGTTTTTCTTGTATTTTTTTTTTTTGTGTTTTTGTTCATAGTTGTTGTGCTTCCAGTTGTTGTTTTATCGTATTTTGTTATTATTCTTGTTTTTTTCATTGAGAGAGAGAGAGAGAGAGAGAGAGAGAGAGAGAGAGAGAGAGAGAGAGAGAGAGAGAGAGAGAGATCTAATACACACACACACACACACACACACACACACACACACACACACACACACACACACACACACACACACACACACACACACACACACACACACACACACACTGATATTCCTCCTCCTCCTCCTCCTCCTCCTCCTCCTCCTCCTCCTCCTCCTCCTCCTCCTCCTCCTCCTCCTCCTCCTCCTCCCAATATATCGCACCTAACTCGGTAATGGTTGACAAGTGTGAATATTCTGCGTGTGTCTGTGATGCTGAGTGTGGACAGGTTTGGAAGTGTTGGTCAGGTGTGGGGAGGTGTTGTGCTACAGGTGTGAATAAATGGTGAGGTATGTTGATTTGATACTTTATTGTACTATATATTTGCTTCCCCTCTCTGTCTCTCCTCCCTCCCTCTCTCTCTCTCGCTCTCGAATGTAAAGATAGATGAAAATTATTATTACAAAAGTGAGATGCATTTTTTTTTCACTCGTCCACTCATTATTTTCTTCAAGACCGCGATCCATTTGGTCCTCCGGTACTAATGAACAGGTGTAGCGAAACAATATATAGTTTTCTTCTTCGTGTTTCTGTAATTGAGGCCAAATCGCTGGTCCGGAGAGAGTTATGGTCTCAGGAAGCACGGCGGACACGAAGCGGGATTATTCGGGACGCTCAGACCAAGTGACTAGGAAAAAGAAAAATATAAAGGAAAAAAGTTTATTGTCATGTTATAAATCACAAGTACGTGAAGACTATGATGTGTGTAAAGGAAGAGGAAGCATAAATTTGCGATTCATATTAAGGAAAATGAGAGAATAGGAAGCAAAGAAGAAATATCAGCTGACGAGGCGCGCAGATTCGTATGAATGAGACTGTTTTCATAAATAGAGATGGCGTTTTGTTTTTCCTAGATGTACGTAGAAGTCATATTTTCGTGTTTGCCTGTGTATGAAATTTATTACCGTGTTGTTTCTTGATATCTATTACTTACAAACGTAGAAAATATATATTCTATGTGTAGTATACGTTTCATTTCGTTTATGTAATATACGTTTTATTTGGTATGCTCATTCATCCATTACTCATTTCATCAGCGTCTCTAATTTCACTGCAGCACAGACACACCACTAAGGGTATTATTCGAGTTAAATAATTTGATTTTAAACATAAACTAATACAACATAAACAGACTGCATTTCAGTCTTCCTACGACTTGACTAATTTTAAGAGGGAGGTTTCAAGACATTTGTCCGTCTTTCGGCTAATTCTTTCCAATTTTTTAGGAACTTGCATTTAAAGTGGGCCTAATCTCTTTTTATTTTTCTATTGTCCTTGGTTAGTTTCCTTCTTGCATAGAAAAAGACTGAGGCACATTGCACTTTATTTAAGAAATATGTGCTTTCACTCACACATGCAACTAAGACACAAGTTTTTCCATCCACTGTATTTCTCCACCAAGCTTACGCCTTCATCAAAATATACTTCATGTTTTAACGCCTATATAAATAACAGTGTCTGAAGCAAAAGGTGAGGCAATCCCAGCACACCCACATATATATCCGAGCAGGAACCTTTCAGAGCTCCCCACCAGCGTGGAGGGCGAGGCGGGTCTTGACTTCACGTAATTGAACCCCAAAGATTGGAGTCACCTTTCCAGATCCTCCATTAGGCAGCCGTGCACGTAAGGCCGCGGCGCTGCTCTCACCTTATCGTCAAGCATCACGTATCGAATTACCCAATAATACCTGGTCCACGATGTAATTTACCTGGCCTCATTATTAGCTATTATCTTACCTTCCTCTAAGACCTCTCGTTTGGTATGTTTCAGGGTGAGGTGATGCGACGCCCCCTCGTGACTGAGCACTAATTGTGACGCCAGGCAGGTGAGTGGGAGGGCTCAGTGTTCACTAGTTTAAATACACTGGAAAAAGGATAATGTTTCTTTTTTATCTACCCTTTTTTTAATTTTTATCTTTTCTTAAAACTCTTAAAATTATTGAACTACTCTAAAATGTGGCTTTTTCTTCTGTCTTTCTTCTTGATACTTACTTGAATTTCTGGTGTATTTCTAATGCCATCCGAAATATTCCCTTTTAAAGCCCTCACAATCTGTATACACTACATTTTCAACACCTGCATTTCATATCTCACCTAGCATCACGAGAAATGACACACACACACACACACACACACACACACACACACACACACACACACACACACACACACACACACACACACACACACACACACACACACACACACACACACACACACACACACACACACACACACACACACACACACACACACACACACACACACACACACCTCACCTGTGAAAAGAAAGCCACGCCCTGGGACACCTGAGGGTAATTAGTACACACCTGCAAGGGAGACAGTACTGGCGAGAGGAGCAAGACGAAGTAGCGTACACAGAATCGGTCACAGGAGTAATCAGTGTAATCAGAGCGAAATTACTGTGTTTTCAAGGCTGTTCCTCGCGCCCCAGCCAGTCATTAAGGAGGTGTTGGTCTCCCTCAAGCGCCACGAGAACCCTGCCAGCTCCACGCCCCACGTTGACTTGCAGGGTGGCGTGGAGGGCGGGAAATGCGGGTTTTCGTGGAGTTGCTGCCGTGTCTCGTTAAGAATGAGGGTGTAAATGTGGAAATAGACCGGTAGAATGAGTGTTGGTGGTGGAAGTGGGTACAGGTGGATAGAGGAATAGGTGGAGTGGATTTCCTGTAGTGGAGTTAGTTGTATATTACTGGAAATAGTGGGTAAGGAGTGTTTGAGCTGTGTGGATGACTAATGGATGGATTTTATTGGCGAGTTAAGAAGGTGGTGGAGTGTTATGGTGATGGTGGTGGTGATGGTGGTGATAGTCTCCTTATTCTGGTTCGTTTTTTCCATTATTTATCTTTCATTCCTTTTCCTTCTTTATTTTCTTCTTCTCTATGATTTTATTGTCTCTACGCCTATTTGTTTTATTTGTCCCTTCATTTCTTCTTCCTTCTCTTCCCATACTTGTTTATCGTTGTGTTTCTATTTCTGTTTTTATTCATTCTCTCTTTTCTCTTCTTTCTCTTCTCAATAGGTTAACGTATTTTGTCCTAACTTAACCTGACCTAACCTAACCTAACCTAACCTAACCTAACTTAACTTAACCTGGCAAATCTCAAAGAATCAAATGTCAAAGGGAGGAACTTGTAAAGGGAAAAAAAATATGAAAACTATATAAAAAAAAAAAAACGGAGGTAGAGGAGGAGGAGGAGGAGGAGGAGGAGGACTGAAAAGAAAAGAGATGATTTGGAAGGTTGCTGCATCTGACTAGGAAGAAATGGAGGCTCAGAGGGAAGGAGAATTGGAGGGAGTGTGGATGGAGGAAGAGTGGAGAGAAAGAGGAGGAGGAAGAGGAGGAGGAGGAGGGAAGTGAAAGGAGGGCTATATCAAGAGCTGCACGACGTTTTGTGTTCCTCCACCGCCATATTTGTGCAGAATATTGAGGATGAGGAGAGAGAGGGAGAGGCAGGATGGGAGAGGAGGAAAAACAAGTAAAGAGGAAGGAAAAATATGACTTAGCGTAAAATCAAAAGAATATTCGAGAAAAATGTGGTGAAATTTTTGGGGAAATAAACATGTTGAGGAATTTAGAGATTGAGAAATTCGAAATAATAATGAGGATAGTAGTGGTAGTAGTAGTAGTAGTAGTAGTAGTAGTAGTAGTAGTAGTAGTAGTAGTTGTTGTTGTTGTTGTTGTTGTTGTAGTCGTAATAGTAGTCATAGTTGTAGAATAGTTGTTATAGTAGTTGCAGTAGTAGTGGTAGTTGTTGTAATAGTAGTAGTAGTAGTAGTAGTAGTAGTAGTGGTGGTAGCAGCAGCAGCAGCAGAAAATAAGCGTGTGAAAACGTATATGGAAAGTTTACACAAATAGAAAATAATCAGAATCACACACGCCTATAAGAACAAGTGAAGGATTTAAAACTCGTAGTAAAAATAGGAAAGAAATATTACACGAGCGATAGTAAAAGGATCAAAACTCGTGATCAAACTCTTTTCTCGCGTCCACAAGTTACAAAGTTAAGGAGATTTTTACCTTTTTTCATGGGATTACAGACGGTTAGTTTCCGATCCCATTATTCAATCCCACGACCATACAACGTCCTTCCCTTTAAAGTTAAGGAAGAAGGGAGCGAAGGAGAAGAAAGAGGAGGAGAAGAAGGTATAATCGTGTTATGGCAGGCTTCTCCAGTCACTGTTTCTAATGAGGAGGAGGAACAGGAGGAGGAGAAGGAAGAGGAGAAGTAGCAGGAGGAGGAGACGGTTGCATTAGTGTTGTTGTTGGTGTTAGAAGCAGTGATAGTGTTGTTATTGTTGTTGATGGTGGTTGTGGTGCGGTGGCGATGGTGGTGGTGGTGGTGGTGGTGGTGGTGGTGAAGGTGATTGAGGGAAAAAATGACAGTAACTTAACATTTTCTCTGATTTTGAGTAAGTGTTTTTGTTTGCAGACTAAAGTAAGGAAATTGAGGATGAGAAGGAGGAAGGAAAAATGTCACAAAAAGGAAGATAGATGAAGGAAAAATGGAAAATAAATGTTATGAAATGAAAATAGTTAGTTACAACTTCATTTTGGTGGTTGAGATTTATATATGGAAGTCTGTAACTACTGAAATAACAACAATAACAAGTAATAATTCATCACAATTTTCCTTCTTTTATGAATTTTTGTGGGAAAGTAATTACCGTGTGTGTGTGTGTGTGTGTGTGTGTGTGTGTGTGTGTGTGTGTGTGTGTGTGTGTGTGTGTGTGTGTGTGTGTGTGTGTGTGTGTATCACTTTCCACGAGGTTTCGCAATCATAAACCATAGTCGGAGTGTGCAGAAAAAGAGTTTATATTTTGTATTCCTCTTCTCCCTCTCCTCTTCTTCCTCTAAACTTAACCACAAATGAAGGAAAACCGCCATTAACACACAAAGCGGCGCCATTAACTGCAGGAAAACAAAAAGAGTAGAAGACCGTTGCCTCAAACTGACTTTTCATTACTAACATCATTTTATCCGGAAAAAATAGTGACTTTTACTCCTCTTCCTCCTCTTGTATCCATCACAACAACTATACTGCCATCTGGTGGTGAAAAAAAAACAAGTTACCTTTCTCTACACAACACCTTGAGTTAATCACGCTAATTCTCCTTGAGTGGCACACAGGAATGCGAAATGGTCTGAGGTAAGATATGAGAGACAGAGAGAAGAGTGTGAGAGAGTAGGAAGAACATTATTTTCCTGTCTATTACTCTTGTTACTCTCGCCTCATACCTACACACTACTCCTCTGCTCATACCTCGCCAGTGTTCCGTTGGTTGGTCTTTGGTCAGAATGCAGAAACGCTTTGGTCTCTCACCACCAATATTTTCAAAAGCCACATAGATGATTAGCGAAGTTTTCAAGAGTGTTTCTCTAGTTAATAACATAGAAATCTTGCCACTCTGCTTTTAGGATTGTAAAAACACGTTAAAAAACTCGTGTAAATTTAAGTAAGGCCTTTGAAATAGTGGAGAAGAAGCACATAAGTGTTTTTGTTAAGGGTGTCGCAGCCTCAAATATGCAGGATAAGCACCGTGAACCGTGACATCGCAGGTAGAATAAGCATAGGGAAAAAAAACAAGAGAGGTGATAGCAGGTGGTCGGGAGATAAGGGGAGTGATAACGTATGCATAAATGGAGAAGAAGAGAAACACGCGCGGAAAAAAGTGTGCTAAAGGTAGGGAGAGGAAAAAATGGCAAAAAAAAAGAAGAAAGGAGTGAGAAAAGACGAAAGTTTGGCAATATGTGGAAGAAAGAAAGAAGAACAGACGAGGAAAGTGACAATATTTTCTTTTATCTCATTTAGATCTAATAATTGTGTCTTAGGATCAGAGTTAAATTTAGTAGTAGCAGTAGTAGTAGTAGTAGTGATGGTGATGGTAATACTAAACATATTAGGATATAGAGGAAGTAAATATGAGGAAAACTGTATAGTAAGGAAAATAATAGTGTAGACGAGAGAGAGAGAGAGAGAGAGAGAGAGAGAGAGAGAGAGAGAGAGAGAGAGAACAAAACAAACAATGAAATAATGATAGAGGGGAAAAAATCAAGGAAGAGAAAAGAGAAAGCATGCATAACGTAAGGTAAAGAGACTAAAGAAAGTGTTCACATACGCAAAATATTATGTTGTGAAAAGAGGGAAGAGAAAGAGAAGGAGAACGGGGAATAAGAGGAGGAGGAGGAGGAGGAGGAGGAGGAGGAGGAGGAGAAGGTAATGACGGAGGAGGCGTGATGGAGGTGTGATTTAGAGGGGGGTGGAGGAGGAGGAGGAGGAGGAGGAGGAGGAGGAGCACAAATAGGTCCAGGAAGATGTGGAAAATGCGAAAACTGCAGAGTCAAAAATCCAAAACTTTAAAAAAATTCTCGAAAAAAAAATGGGCATCCGTCACAATTTACAAGTGGAAAAAAAGCAAAACCGAATCATGCATTTTACATCAACTTACTTTATTTACATTTCAAACGTATTTTTTCCAGGCGGGAAGATTTCTTACTGCTTTAAAAACTCACACATCGATTCCTTTAGCGAGGGAAAAATATTTATGCCCAACACCACGGTTATTTCCACACACAAGGCAGCACTTTCCATGGGGAGGCGCGCGAGGAGGTGCGGGAGGGAAGACTGAGGGCTTTGGAGCAGTGATAAAGACATCTTGAAACACGAGTTATGAGACGCATCTATCTAAGTGAGTTGCGGCGGGTTAGAGTGGCGGCTGTGACTGTTTGTATGACTGTGTATGACTGTGGTGGTCTGGAATTACCTGTCGCAACTTATGTGTGTCTGTGTATCTGTGTGTCTCTCTTTGTCCGGCTGCTTCTCTGTACTCGCCGCTTGTGCCTGAGGGGCTGCGGGTGCGAGGGCCGAGAGCACCAGTGTGAATTGCCCGTAGCACGAGTATTACTCCCTAAAGACTCGAGGGAAGCCAGGAACTGCGTGTGGATTATAGAGTGCGTGCGTTGCGGTAATCCTGAGGCGAGTATGGCACGCGGTCTTGATGCCTTTTGGTGTTTCGCCGCCAAGTTGTGAAATGGGAAGTGCTTTCGATTCTCAGACTGTGGTGGATCGCTTGGAGTTTGGGTTTTGGTGACCGTAAGAACGATAGCCTGGTCAGGGGGAGGCGGAACAGGCTCAGGTGGAAATGCAGGGCTGTACTGACGTTGTGGGTTTTCTAGCGGGGCGATATGGTGCCTTAGGGGACGTGGGACTGACTGGAAAGACGTTCTGCAGAGTGAAATGACCAAATGCAGACTATATTATATGTTTTTACACACTTTGAAATACTATGCTGGCTACAGTGTGACGTTTTGCAGGCTAGAGTGATGATATACAGATAATGATTCCTCCCGTCTCTCTCTCATTCTCTAGATGGTATTTCCTGATAGACAGGGAGGAGAATCAGGCCAAGGGAACGAACCGAGAGGAGACAGAGCGGCGCTGGAGTGAGTGTGAAGGAAGGGAGGCGAGTGTGGTGCAGGGCTGGCGGTAAATAGGCGGTTGTATACTGGAGGCTAGCGAGGAAAACGACGGGTTGCTGGCAGGCCTCACTCACGCTCCTCCGCCTTTTGCTGATCGCAGGTGGTGATTTTATTAATCCGATGTCAATTTAATTGTCTTGAGGCGCGAGAAAGATGCCGGGTGTCTAATTAATGCCGCAGAGTCGTGAGTGAGAGGCCGAAAAGCTGTGAGAAATGCTACAGAGAGAGAGAGAGAGAGAGAGAGAGAGAGAGAGAGAGAGAGAGAGAGATTTTGGAGGTCTTACAATATATTTCGCCTTCGTCCTTTACTTTCGCTCTCTCAATCATGTTTTTGTCAAGTTTCTAAGCAAATATTATTACCGTGACTGAAAAGAGGAACATTACTCCCTTGAAAGATTAAGTTTAATGAAGGGCAAGTAAAAGGAAAGTAACAACAACAGCAACAAAAATCATACCGAGGGATCTTTAAACGTGCTTGCAATAAAAGAACAAAGCCGTTGATACCTTTTAAATACCTGTACAAATTTTAATTACCCGGTTTATCGCCCTCGCTAACTACCTGGCCACGCAACAGCTACAGTGAGGGATCAGTCTGCCGGTTTTTTTTTTTTTTTGTCTCACTTTAAAAACTCAAGGGATAAATAAAAAAAAGCCTTTATTGTTTCTCACTTTGTTAGATCTTTCACACCATAGTAATTAAAAACTATATCTTGACTTTATCTCTCTCTCTCTCTCTCTCTCTCTCTCTCTCTCTCTCTCTCTCTCTCTCTCTCTCTCTCTCTCTCTCTCTCTCTCTCTCTCTCTCTCTCTCTCTCTCTCTCTCTCTCTCTCTCTCTCTCTCTCTCTCTCTCTCTCTCTCTCTCTCTCTCTCTCTCTGTGCTACTACTACTACTGCATAATATTAATCTGACACTAATTTTGTGCACTAATATTTCACCTATAAGTTAGAAAGATCCCAACCTTCTAATATCTCTCTCTCTCTCTCTCTCTCTCTCTCTCTCTCTCTCTCTCTCTCTCTCTCTCTCTCTCTCTCTCTCTCTCTCTCTCTCTCTCTCTCTCTCTCTCAGGGGCACAAGAGTTGTTTTTCCTTGTTGAAATGAGCATGCTGCCTCAGATCAGCACTTTGGGTTCCCTGTTATGCTCAGGCCTGGTTTACTCTCCTGCAGGGGAAGGAGGGAAGAAGGAACCAGCCCCTGTCCCTGTAACGTAGAGAGAACACACCCTGGTAACACTTATGACTCTCCTAACCTGCTTATCTCCACTCCTTCTCGTTCCATCCTCAGCCTTGTCACTAATTCACAATCTTACTCCATACTTTATTTTTATATTTCATTGTGAGACTATCCTAATTTTCTTCCTATTTCTTGACTGACTGATCCTTATCACTTTCCATTCTGACTTCTATTTAGTCCTGCTGTCACTTATCTCTCGGACTGTTAACTCAAAATCTCCCTTGATACGATTTTCCAGTTTGTGAGTTGATCTTATTCCTTATCCTGTCTTGATCCTTTCCTGAAACCTGCTCATTAGTGCCACTCCTCACTCTGGTCATTTACTTCACTAATTTCTGGAGATTTTAGTGAAAGTGATTCGTGAATGTTACTTCATGTTTTGCCTCATTGTTGTTAGTTTATCCAGTATCAAGCTTTCTGTAGACGCTTAGCACCTTTTCTCATCTTTCTCACACACGAGGCAAGCAGGAAAACCAAGGCACTGGACCAGAAAGTAGGTAAATAATCACAGTTAATTGTTAGGAGTGACCGCACCACCACCACCACCACCACAGCGCCCCTCCTCTTGTTCTGGCGCACCCCTCCCGCGTCGAGATAATGCCAATTTGTGCCCAGTGGGTTTTTACAAGCGTATAAAGGATATCGTAAAACAAACAGAATTATTCCGCAAAATTACCCCCCTGTCGGCCCAAATACTCCTTATCGGTATGCATCGTTGCCATAAGGGAAGCTGCGAGGGCGAGTGAGAACCTTCCTGACAGATGGAATTGGCAACACTGCTCGGGTTTATAGTCACTCGGCCCTTGGAGGAAAAACACTCCTTCGATTACGTCTCTGTTATCCACTGGGAGTAAACGAGGATTTCTATTATATTCCTCCACGACTAGAGGCTTTGGAGCTTCGGGGCTGTGGACCAGAACACGACCTTACTTTACTCTCCCTCCCATTTACTTTACATAGCCATTCTACTGTGGCTCATATTCTCAAACTTTTCTGCGCTTCACTTCCACCTCCAGGCTTTACGTAAATGTACACGAGTTTTTTTTTTTTTTTAAGGTGTTTCACTGTTCTATAGGCAGAGTGATAAAATTTCTACATTACTAACTGGAGAAACAATCCTGAAAACTCTGCTAACCATCTCTGTGGCCGTGGAAAACAATCGTGGTGAGAGGGAGGAACGTTTCTGAATACGGACCCAGGAGAGGAAAAGAGGAGAGGAGAAGAAAAATTCCACCTCTGGCTTTTAAATCTGCTTTCTCGTAAACAAACAATTCGCTTCGTCTTAAAAGGGATGAAAGTTACCTCTTATGACCTAAAGTGTCCCCGCAATGCCTCGAGTCCCTAAATTGTTACACGCCTACCCTCCTGAAGCTTGGGAAGGAGAGGCAGCAGCGAGGAAAATAAAGTAAAAGGTGCAGGAAGATGAAGAGGACAAGAAGGAGGAGCAGAAGGGAGAGGAAGAGGACAAAGAGAATTAGGAGAAATTGGATAAGGAGAGGGAGGAGAGCGAAAGGCGGAAGAATGAGAAGAGGTTGAGTAGGAGAAAAGAAAACTGCAGAATTAAGAAGAGGAAGAGGAAATTGTAAGAGGAGTGAAGGATGAAAGTGGGTGTGGACGAAAGAAGAAGAAAAGAGGAAAAAGCTAAAAAAAAATTGTAAGAGGAGTAAAGAATGAAAAGTATAGGAGGAAGAAGAGGAGAAAGAAAAGAAAGAGAAAAAAATAAGAGGCGTTAAAATTTGAGACTGAAAGAAAAAAAAACAGGAAAACTGCAAAATGGGAAGAAAAGAAAGAAAACACAGATTTTGCAAAGGCGCTCAGATAACACACAGAGATTCACAGATTGAGTCACCACGCCCTTTATCCGACCAGTTCCTCGCCGACCGATCCACACACTAACCAAACACACCTTTAAATTTCCCTCCCTCGACAGGTGTTCATTCCCAGACAGGTGCGAGACCAGGTGTACGCCAGGTTAATTGGTATAGGCTGTGTTTGGAAGTGTACATTCAGGTATTGCGGTGTGTGTGTGTGTGTGTGTGTGTGTGTGTGTGTGTGTGTGTGTGTGTGTGTGTGTGTGTGTGTGTGTGTGTCAGGAGGCCACAGCACAGCACTCTTGTCTTCTCTTCGCCGCACCTTTGTCGTGTATGAAAGTGTTGTTGTTGTTGTTGTTATTGCTGTTGTTGTTGTTGTGTGTTGCTATTTTTTCCTTCGGTGAACTTATGGTGTATTATATTTCTATGCTATATTATTCTATGTATTTTTATTTTTTGTCTTTCTTTCCTTTTATTTATTATTTGCATTATTTTTCTACTTTTTGTTATGTGGTTAGTTTCCTAAGTCTTAATTTTAATTGACTTATGTATTTCTCCATTTCACTTTTGCAAGTTAGTGAGTTTAGCCCCTTCCCTTCACATCATTCTGTACACCCCCACCACCACCATCACTGCCTTGGGCTCCAGAGTTTACCGTGTCTAGTAATAAACAGAAAATAACGAGAATTATGCACTTAGTGTCTGTTGCGAGGGAGTGACGTGCGTGTTGCTGGAAAAGACAACGTAATATTAACTGAAAACCAAATAGAGAACCGCCAGTTATTCTTCTTTTACTCCTTTCAAAACTTATGCATTTTTTTCAACATTTAGTCTCACGTGTGGCGAGATTCACAAGCTACGAAGTATTATAGCGATCATCATTCACCCACCCTCATTCAGCCATCACCCATCTCTCACCCGACGTCACCCAGCCGTCACCTATACCTACCCAAACATCATGCTTTTTTGCCTTCACCCAACCGTCACCCAGCTTCACCCAACGATCATTCATAATCACCCAGCTATCATGCATTCTTACCTCCATCCATCCCTCACCCAGCCGTTATCAATACTTATCCAAACACCATGCATTCTTACCAGCTTCACCCAGCCCTCACCTTCTTCACCCAACGATCTTCCATCATGCATTCTCGCCTTCAACCAGCTATCACCCGCTCTCACCCAGTCATCATTTATACTTGCCCAACCACGATGCATTCTTACCTTCACCCACTCATCACCCAACCATCATCCTATCCACCCCGCTCTCACCCAGCCATTCATTCCCCGTCGCCTCTCCTTCTCTCCTCGTGGCCTCCATTCACCAGTCACTCTTCCCCGGATCGTAACGAGAACACGCGGCCCAACAATGTGCACAACAAACCGTGCGGCGCCTCCCCGTCATCGGCTCAGAGGGACACAATAGCCGCCTCCAAACACGGCACTAGCGACACAAGACCCTTCTCGCTTTCTCCCGTGACCTGATGGCGCCCTTCCCCGGCAGCAGGGTCCCGGTGAGTCACGGACGCCACCTCGCCTCGCCCCGACAGACAGTTCTTCCATCGCGGCGACAAAAGATAAATATTACGTTTGCCTCTTCCACCTCCACGCGATGGGATCTCTTGCTGCAGGGAAAGGATTGCCCGCCACAGTCTCACGATGCTCCACAGCCTTTATTCTGTATCCAAGGAAAGTCTTAACCTCTTTAAAACTGTGACACATTTTTACCTTGAGATTTACGTACGATTAGACTATTTTATTAACATTAGCAAGGGTCTATGGATGTCAGAAGGTTAATGGTTACAGTTTTCACTATTTGTAATCCCCACGTGAGTTTCTAAAGTTAAAATCACCAAACAGTAACCAGAAGGAATATGGAAACGCGTCATAGTATTGAAGAGTTTAAGCCACGAGGTTATTTTCTGGTGTGTTATGTTGGGTCTTTTTTATGTAAGAGGGAAAACTGGCGAAGGGCAAAAAAATAAATTGATTAAAAAAAGATCCAGTGAGATGCCGGCCCCTCAAAATAGACAAATAGAAATACAGGCGGAAGGGACTTCAATTAGGTTTGGTGTGTTAGGGGAAGTATATTTAGGCTACGATAGGTTAGATTAGGTTTGTTATTGAAGGTAATATAAAAAGAAGCATATTTGTGTTTTGTTTATATATGCGCTTAACTTTCTTTTGCATTTTCAGTTTGCTTATTTCCTCAAACCATGCTTTTCTTGTTTTTTATGTGTTTGTATCCTTTTATCTCCGTAGGGCTAAATTATTATTATTATTATTATTGTTATTATTATTATCATTAGTATTACACTGAAAGGTAGACCAAATTATAGTTACCAAGGGTTGGCGTCTGAGGTGGCAACAGTGTCCTTCGCCTGTCAGTGCATCAGTGCCAGACAAGGCGTAGCTCCTTCACTGTTACCGCCAAAGCATTCATCCGTATTCCTACCGCTTCTTGTCTTCCACGGCTGAAAGGAAGGACATTCTCTCTCTCTCTCTCTCTCTCTCTCTCTCTCTCTCTCTCTCTCTCTCTCTCTCTCTCTCTCGTCTTAGGGCATATTCTTATCACTCCTATGATTAATTTGTTTATTTGTTCTCTCTTCCCAAGATTGTCACTATCTCTCTCGTCTTCTCCCCTTTGACCTGCTCTCCCACCCTCTCCCTTCTCCTCTCCCACCCTTCTACTTTCTTCCCATCTTCCCTTCCTTTATCTTCCCTTACCTTTCCCACCTTTCCCTCATTCTTTATCCGTAACACAAACATTTATCCCTTCTCCTTTTTCCTCCCTCTTTTTCCCTCCTTTCATTCATCCTTCACATTCCTTTCCTCTCCCTTTTCTGTATATTTTTTATCCAACGTTATTTTCTTCTCCCTTTTTTGTGTTCTCTTCCAGCAATTCTTCGTTTCCACACCTCTTTCACTCTCACTACCTCCTCTCTCTCCCTCCCTTCAATTCCTTCTTTTTATCTCTAAGGTAAAAACAAGGCGTCCCTTACTCCGTGTCCTCCACCTGTGAACAAGGCACCAGGTAAAGCAGAGCCTCGTAAAGCCACAATACCAGGCAGGTAACAGGTAGTGAGCTCGTTAGACCAGGTATTGCTGTGACAGGTAACGGCATGACCACCTTGGGGAACTCTTAGAATGATGGAATGTTAGTGCTGTGTCTGTGGCGTGTTTCTGTACTGTGTCTTTCTCGTATGGTGAAGGTGGTGAAAGCTTATCTTGCTCCTGTTGTTTGCAGAAGTACTTATGTTTTCACCTCCTGAGACTCTTAATGTTTACCTGTTTGAAGCAAGACGTGGTGGACGGTGAAGGTAATGGGCGCCTTTCATTACATACAGCAGCTATTTATTTGTAAGGCACTCAGAGGAAGAAGAAAAAAAATGGTTCACTTGGCTATTTCACGTTAAGTTAATCTAAATAATCACCTCTTGCCGCGTTTTCATTACCACACCGTCAGCTGCCGTCATCAAGGGGAGGCTCAGGTATTCTTTATCTGCCTCTCCATCCTCCCTTAAAAACTCAGGACTCTCTTCTCGTGACTCTAAATCCTTCTGGGGCATGGCGTCCCCCCGGCGAGGGTCAGAAGGTCAAAGGGAGACAAAGGGAACGAAAGAAAGCTTATTATTTTCCACGACCTGAAGTGGACTACCTGTTCTTAGTGTGTGTGTGTGTGTGTGTGTGTGTGTGTGTGTGTGTGTGTGTGTGTGTGTGTGTGTGTGTGTGTGTGTGTGTGTGTGTGTGTGTGTGTGTGTGTTCTATCACCCCTCTTTCTCCTCTCACGCGCATATAAAGGTCAGGAAATGCCACCTTGATGTGTATGCGTAAGTCTCACATTACCAAAAGCTGTCAGTTCCCATTCCACTTCACTATATTTTTCATCCCATGTCTACTCGAGGCAGACACACGTTCTCGCCCTCGCCATTTCCTGAGACTTGCTTGGTGGGCAGTGATAGGTAGGCAGTACTGTAAACCTAGCATTACCTTGACCATAATACACTTTAACTTTGGTTTCTTAACGTAGTCCGGTATTATCTGACAGGGAACACGATGGAGAGCAGGAGGAATGATTGACTGGATATTGACAGACAAGGGAGATGAAGATTGTGAAAAAAAAAATAGAAAGAGAATATAAATAAACATAATCGGTATCAGATAAACAAGATATGGATTGATAGATTAATATGTACACTTTGTTTTTATTAGTCTTATCTCAGTAATAAACAGTATATAGAAAATAGATAAGGTATAAGATAGCTTGACAAAAAGGTACAAATAAGCAGGTTAAAAATCTGTCCCTAAACATTATGAGGTAAATAAGAGGTAGATTGATGGAAATATATACTTACTGCTTACATTCATCTTATCCCATGAGTGAACAATATATAAAAGAAATATATTGAGTAGAAAAGATAGAATACACTACTACTTATAAACAACAACAATAATTACAACCGTACCAGCACCTGTTTCCACACACCTGTTCTCCCCTTCGGTGGTCTACTGTGCCGTAAACCTCACGTGATGAAAATATAAATGCTTACCTTATCGAACATCTGACTTGGCCACACCTGAGCTCTGATTAACGCAAGCCTCACCTGCGCCCGTAAAAGGTGTGCTGTGTTCACCTTCGGCCGCCAGGTGAACAGTATCGCACCAGTTGAGGAATGCTTACCTGCCCTTACCTGCCCTAACCTGCCCTACCTCCTCCCCTCACTTCCCCTCCCCCTTCTCTTCCCTTTCCCAGACCCGCCCTGTTTGTGGGGATGAAAAACTTGTCTTCCCTTTGTCATGGCACCCCGAACTACTCCTCCTCCTCCTCCTCCTCCTCCTCCTCCTCCTCCTCCTCCTCCTCCTCCTCCTCCTTCAGGGCTCTTTCTCACCCTGTCCATGCCTCTCTTCACCCCGCCCTTCCCTTCCCTCCACCCATCCCTCCTTCCACGCCTACCTCTCCCCTCCCTCCCATTCCTCACTCCGCCCTGCCCAATGGGAAAGAATTAGAAGGGCCTGGTTGGGTACATTTTCTCAATCTTGCGAAACACGAGTGCAGGTAAACACTTGCACACACACACACACACACACACACACACACACACACACACACACACACACACACACACACACACACACACACAAAGCTCGTGAGAGGAGGATTCGAACCCGTACAAGGCGATGTGAGGTCATGGCGGTCCCTTCCCATGCGTTCATACATTCGTGCTGCCTTCCATTCCTGAGGTTATCGATCGTGTTTACCTCAGTGATACGGCGCGACGAGTTATTCCTGCCCGCCACGCCTCCATTACCACCTGACGCCCTTCGCATCTCTATTAACCCGCGCACTTTCCACTCTAAAGGCCAAAGTTTTTAGTCTGCCTTCGTTACGCTCTTGGGAATCTCGCCTTATTGTCTTAATTTATCCTTTCTGTAAGCCAAGCATGTCGCCTCTGCCCCCTTTCAGTAATTATATGATTCGTCTTAATTAGTGGCTAGATGGGAACTACGTGGTTTCATCCCTTTTCAGCCACTTTCTCGTGTTTCTCAGGTGTTCGCTCTACTGTGCTTTCCGTTACAGATACTCTTATTGGATCGGTAACTGCGCTGAGGGAAATTTGACAGCGCACGGTGAGATGACAATGGCTGTATCAGTGGCGTAACATTCGCTGGGAGGAAGGAAGGTCATGCAGGAATATTCAGTGGCATATCATTAGTTGTGGTTTTATTGTTCATTTTATTAGAATTTTAACAGTGAGAACATAAGCATTCCTATATTTCCTCTTCCTGTTTTGATGTGTGTTTATTTTTCTACCTGTTATTGCTTTTCTTGTATTCATTATCCTCGTCTGTGTCTTTTTTTTATCCTCTATACCTCCTTTATAATAGTCATAAACATCACATCACATACATAATATAATAATTGCCTTGCTCTCTATACTTCTCATATGCCTGTCTCCACTCTTATCTCCTCTATCTAATAAACAATCAAATCATTATCCTTGTCTCCGTCTTTTTTCATCCTCCATACATTCTTTCTAATAAACATAAACACATCACGTACATAACATAAAGATTACCCTCCTCTATATACTCCTCCTCATCTGCTTCTATCTCCACTCTTACCTCCTCTATCTAAATAAAAATCCCAGCCACAAAACATAAAGAAGCAAATCACAGTGAGCCTCGGCGGTCGGCCACTACACAGCGCACAGTTACAGCTGCGTGGGAGTCCCTTGGTCCGTCATTAGGAGAGGAAGGCAGCGGTGCACGGACGCAATCACTCGCCAGGTTAAATGGACCTCACATCCTTCTTCCACCTTGTTCCCGCGCGTTACTCGGCCTCCACTCCAAGGTGTGTGTGTGTGTGTGTGTGTGTGTGTGAGTGTGAGTGCGTGTGCGTGTGTGTGTGATAAATCGGAAGGGCGGCGCTCACGAGTGTATCACCTGCTTTCATTCACACCTAGACAGCTAGAGCACCAATTAGCCAGGTAACGAGGGGCGTAACCTGGTGGACACACACACACACACACACACACACACACACACACACACACAGAGAGAGAGAGAGAGAGAGAGAGAGAGAGAATATGTGCTTTTTTACTTTTCTTTCTCTTATCATATCCAGTTATAATATTTTGCTCCTAATTTTAACTCCTGATTTTAATTCCTACCTGGTTGTCAGAAGGTTACGTTAATTGTACGAGTAAACAAAGTCGGATCATAAATTAAGTTAAATAATCAACATTGCAATATTTCCTGCTAGCCTTGCATGTTTTTTTCTTTTTTTCCCACGAGAGGTTTGGGATTATGATTATTAAATGTGGAGAAAAGGTTAAGATTATTATTATATTTTTTTCCTGAAGACTGTTCCTAATATATCTCATGCATATCATTTCATTATTAATGCTTCGCTATTTCCCACTTGCCCAATCCCCACCTCGTAAACTGAACCACAGAGACTTCAAGAAGGGTCGAGAATTCTTAATATTTCAGCATTTATCCCGACCTTGCCTGACCTCAGTGAAGCTTCGGACTCTACTCAGATGTTTCGAGGCTCGTTTCACATTCTTCTCGAACATTTTTTTTTTTTTTTTTAGGAATGGTCGAGAATCTTTAATATTTCAGCAGTTATGTCAATTTTCCCTGACCTGAGTGAAGCTTCGAACTCTACTTAGCTTTTTCGAGTCTCGTTTCCCATTCTTCCGGAACATAAAATTGAAAATGGTTACTTGTTTCTTTTTACTTTCTGTCTTAAAGCTGTTTTTTTTATGGGGTTTGATTTATAAAAGTTTCTAAAGAGTTCTACGTATCATATTTTATCTATTTATATCTTACTTCCTTGTTCGAGATTAGCATGACTCCTTTGAACTCACTCTGCATTAGATATTTCACTGTCACGTATACATTTGTGGCATGAGATATTATTGTTATTATTATCATTATTATCACCATTATTATCATTATTATTATCATTATTATAGAGAAAAACAAACAATCAATGAAATATTTCGACAAATTAATCAAGTTTTTATATTTCAAAGTTAACAATCATATTTTTTTCATCTCTCTTTCTTCCTAGACTTCAAAATTGATACCCCGTCACTCTCTCTTCCCAGTACGCCCACACCCCGCCTGAGTGTGGGCGTGGGCGGGAGAGAGAGATTGTGAGCGGTACAAAACCAAGAGGGCGGTGGGCTGCAGTTAGGAGTGGGTGGAGAGAACGGGTGGAACAATTGAGGGTGGAGAGGGATGGAGGTGAGGGAGTGGATGTGAGAGAGAGAGAGAGAGAGAGAGAGAGAGAGAGAGAGAGAGAGAGAGAGAGAGAGAGAGAGAGAGAGAGAGAGATTAGCAAAGAAAATAGGAAAAGAAATGTAGAAAAAAGAGTTATTGATAAAGAAAGGAGAGAGAGAGAGAGAGAGAGAGAGAGAGAGAGAGAGAGAGAGAGAGAGAGAGAGAGAGAGAGAGAGAGAGAGAGAGAGAGAGAAGAGAAGAGATATATAGAAAGAAAGACGATTCAAACTAACATACCACATTCACACTACGTTCTTTACACCTCACTTAAAAACGCTACAGGTAAGAACGCTCCACAGGTGTCTGGCAAAGGTCGAGCTACCTGTGCTTCGGTTCGTGCAGGTGGAGTCGTTCTGTCTTCATTCATCCACGCCAAGGTGCAGCTCTAATATTCTCACAACTGGTCTTATCGCCCGTCTTATCGCGAGCATCATGACGGGCTAATCTTTCTGCGTTAGATTCGTGGGGGTATCTACTGCCTGCCTGCTTGTGTGTGTGTGTGTGTGTGTGTGTGTGTGTGTGTGTGTGTGTGTGTGTGTGAGATGGGTAACAAATACTCCGTTCTAGATGGTTTTGATAATGTTGCACGTGCTTATGTGTATATTTCATTACTTGTTTATATATTCTTTGTGCCTGCGTTGAGTTTTTTATGTTTTTTAGTATGTAAAAGATTAAAAAATAGATCAATCCTAAAGTTTCACACTCAAACTCTATAGAAATAAAACCAAAACCACGAAAAATAACCCACAACAAAACGATCACACTCACAAACACCACAAAATCCTTAAAAATCCTAAAATACTCACCAAATAACCTTCAGTTCTTGCGCAGTGACCTCACCAGCCAGTCGTCCCCTCATTGACTCCAAGCAGGTGGCGGTAAGAGTAAGCAAGGTCTGCAGTGTGTGATCCTCTCCCTTCTTGAACTTGATGAACGAGAATGCAGTGAGGCCTGGCAGAGACTGAGGCTTTAGCGGGGTGTTGAAGGCGCAACAGGGGGAGGATAATGCTTTAGTGCTGCGATGGGGAGAGAGGGAGAGAGGGAGGGTTAAGAGGGACGAGTTTGGGAGAGTAGCTTTAAGGTTGCGAAAGTTGGTATGAGAGAGATGGAGGAGTGGAAATGACGTGAGGAGGAGACTGGAGGGAGATGAGACCATTGCTATATAAAGTAGCGTAGTGGTGGAGATAAAGAAGGAGGAGGAGGAAGAGGAGGAGGAGGGGTAGAAGTAGAGTATTGCAGTGGTGATGAAAGCGAGAGGGGGAGGAATAGGAGGAGGTAAGACAGCAAGACAACTCGTGTTTATTGATAATGGTGATTTTTATTATTAATGACGGTACTCACCCCATCATTAAGAAACTGTCGCAGGAAAATGTGAACCTAGAAGAGAGAGAGAGAGAGAGAGAGAGAGGGGGGGGAGTGTAGGCTGGGAGTAAGAAGATTGGGAATGCATGTGGAGAAAGAGCGAAGGTGAAGAGGTAGAGGAGGAGAGGGAAACGGAGGAGGATGGAGAGAAGGAGGACGAGGAGCAGGACGAGGACGAAGACAAGAATGAAGAAGAAAGTAAGAATCATAAAAACCACCACCACCACCACCACCACAACAACAACAACAACAACAACAACAACAACAACAACAACAACAACAACAACAACAACAATAATAGTCCTTACCCACAATTCATCAGCCACATTCCCTTTTCCTTACCTTAATTAAATAAGTGGATGCGCAATTACAATCTCCCATTTATTGTTCATGATGAAATTAGTAGCTGCTGAGAGAGAGAGAGAGAGAGAGAGAGAGAGAGAGAGAGAGAGAGAGAGAGAGAGAATTACATAAACACTTCTCCTCCCGCCAAGTTTAATCCCAATCACGTTTTTGAGACCATTTGTTAGGGTAATTAAGGCAATTAGGAAATCTGGCAACCTTTCATTATTTCACCATTAATATTACGATTATTATTGGGTGGCCAGAGAAATAGTAGCACTGTATGTGATGTAAGAGAGAGAGAGAGAGAGAGAGAGAGAGAGAGAGAGAGTAATAGGAGGAATTGGTGGTGGTATACAGTGGTGGTGGTGGTGGTGGTGGTGGTGGTGGTGGTGGTGGTAGTGGTATTTTCATTCTCTCTTATTTAAGGTTCGTGAAAAAATAATGAAAATGTTTGCGTTTTTAAAAGATTGTTAAAGTCATTTCTTGATTCTTCGTGTGAGTATTTGAAATCGTGTTATTTTTAAGCCAATATTTTCTTTTTCCTATCCTCTCTGTCTTTCGCCCTTCTACATTTACTAATACTCTCTCTATTCCTCTCCTTCATTTCCTTTAAACTCCTTTTTGTTATTCTTTCTTTCCCTCTTCCTTTCTTCTCCCACCTTCTATCTACCTTCCTTTACACTCAAACTTTCTCTAATCCTCCTACCTTTACTTGTAAGTTCTATCCCTCTTCCTCATTTTCTCTTTAATCATTTTTGCTATCATCTCCCTTTCCTTTCCCACCTATCTACCTCCCTATACACGCACAGTTTCTCTCTATCTCTCTTTCTATCTCTTTCTTTCCTCTCCTCTCCCACCTTCCCACTTCCTCCTTTTACACATATTTTTTCTCTATATCTCTCTATCTCTTTCATTTCCTCTACTACTTTTCCTCTTTTTCCCTTAACACACTCACTTTGCTTCTCTCTATCCCTCTCCTTCCTCTTCTCTCCCACCTATCTACCTGCATTTACTCTCACACTTTCCCTTTTTCTATCCCTATCTTCTCTCTCCTCTCCCTCACAACAGGTCCGATACAAGAGACGCCTGACCCTCGTACCCGCTAGGTCATGCTATTATAGACGCCGTGACCTGCCAAACGTGGGATCCAACCGGAGTGAGAGAATTGGGTCCGTTTTTCATTAGCTCTTCCCACAATACGCCTCTGTTTGTTGGTGTTTTGTTTGCTAGGATCCTTTGATGCAGGTGCGCGGTTCTCCCTGTGTGGGGTTCTGGAGTCAGGTGTTTTATGTGTTATTTTTATGCTGCCTGCTGTGTTGGGGAGTGTGTTTTGGTGGTGGTGGTGGTGGTTGTGTGTGTGTGTATGTGTGTGGTATTGATTGGTGATTTTTGCTTTGATTAGAATTATTACTCAGTATACTATAAGGTTAATTGATTCGTGAGGGAACGCATAAACACACACACACACACACACACACACACACACACACACACACACACACACACACACACACACACACACACACACACCACTACTACTACTATCACCACCACCACTACTACTACTACTACTACTACTACTACTACTACTACTACTACTACTACTACTACTACTACTACTACTACTACTACTACTACACAAGGTAACTACGATAAAATGAACATAAAACTCAATCACAGTATCGAAAACGGACCGAATCAAAGGGAATACTAAAAGAAAAAACAGAAAAGCTTGAATATTCTGTCTTGTCGTGCACTATGTTATTATTTTATTATTATTGCTATTGACTCTCTCTCTCTCTCTCTCTCTCTCTCTCTCTCTCTCTCTCTCTCTCTCTCTCTCTCTCTCTGTCTCTTAGCCTTGTATCTTCACACCTAAGGCAGAAAACCCCCTATCTGGTCACTTAATCCCCCTCAGATAAGGTAGAAAAGGGGACAGGTGTATCGTGGGAAGGGAAGCAAAGGTAGAGAAGAGGAATACTGCTTTTAGACAACAAGAAGATAAATCAAGCAAATTTTTGAAGTCTTTTCTTTTAATTATTTCCTTTTAATAATTGATGATACTGGATTTTCGCTGAAGCATTTTATATTTTTGATTATGTACACGGAGCTCACACACACACACACACACACACACACACACACACACACACACACACACACACACACACACACACACACACACACACACACACACACACACACACACACACACACACACACACACACACACACACTCTCTCTCTCTCTCTCTCTCTCTCTCTCTCTCTCTCTCTCTCTCTCTCTCTCTCTCTCTCTCTCTCTCTCTGGAATTGATTAAGGCGCCTTGAATGTCCTGATAAATTTGCTCAGTGTATAATTTCTGATCCGAACTTAAGGTATGATGAACCTCACATTTCCTGGACCCTCTGTGCTTCTGGTGTGTGTGTGTGTGTGTGTGTGTGTGTGTGTGTGTGTGTGTGTGTGTGTGTGTGTGTGTTTGCTATTTTTTTCTTTCTCCTCTTATCGTTTTCATCTCTTTTGTTTTCAATGTTATGTTTCTTTGTTTGGTGTTCCTGGTCGTTGCAATAAAGTAAAGATCATTTTGTTTTATCTATAATTTTGTCTCTTCCTTATCTACGATCCTTATCTCCACCTCCTCCTCCGTCCTTCCACATCTTCAGTCTGCCTTCTACTTCTTTCACTGTTTTCTCCTCCTTTTCCTCTTTTTTTTTTTGCAATCCTTTCTTTATTTCCCCTTCCTCCTCCTCCTTTTCCTCATCTTTTCTCTCAGTATCATAAACTCATATATTTCTTTATCTCCTCTCTTTATCTTTTATGTGCATCTTTCCTCCTCCACTCCCCCCCTCGTCCTCCTCCTCCTTCACCCTTTCCTCCTCCTCGTAAGGCGTGAGGTCAACAGCTTCAAACAATTACAAATATTAATTGCCTTGTACAGTATATCACCTCCGATAAATTAGTGAGCAGCGGGATATAGCGGCGGGAAAGCTTCTATCTCTCTCTTTCTCAGGTTCACGGGCGGGGCAAGGTAGGGAAAAAGAAGCAAGTAAGAGAAACATAAGTGAGAGTTTTGTCGTTCAGAAAAGATTGTATAAGCGAGTGAGTGCGTGTGTAGTAGTAGTAGTAGTAGTAGTAGTAGTAGTAGTAGTGGTAGTGGTGGTGGTTGTGGTGGTGGTTGGATGAGGTTGAAGGGAACCATATTCTACAGGAAGATGGAAAAGTGAAGTGTGGGAAGATGCAGAGATGATGAGAGGGAGAAGATGATGGGAGGAGATTATAGGGAGAGAGAGAGAGAGAGAGAGAGAGAGAGAGAGAGAGAGAGAGAGAGAGAGAGAGAGAGAGAGAGAGAGAGAGAGAGAAATGAGGTGCTTTAGAGCGAAATAGAAAGAAGAATTAAACTCAGGTGAAAGGTTAATGAGGAAAGAAGAAAAGAAGATAAAAGAAAATAAGACAAAAAAAAATGGTGGGAGAATTGAGAAAGGAAAAGAAGGAAGGGAGAATGTGAAAGAACAAGGAGGAGGAGGAGGAGGAGGAGGAGGAGGAGGAGGAGGAGGAGGAGGAGGAGGAGGAGGAGGAAATGGTTCACTTCACTTTGAGAGCGTTGCAGGAAAAGACCAAAATTGCTTTCCAACCCACTTAGCTCTAAATTTTGGGACACCTAGCCACTACACTTCTTTTTCTTTAAAGTTTGCAGAATTCCCACACACACACACACACACACACACACACACACACACACACACACACACACACACACACATTTAAAATCCAACATGTGTATTACATTTTCTTTCTTTCCTCCTTTATTTTTAGCTCAGTCTCTTTCTGAATTAACACCTGGCCACACCTGTGCTTTACCTGACCCACACCTGAGCCACACCTACGCTCTAGAGTCCCACAGGTGTTCACTTTCATTGGTATAAGCAAAAATTATTTTCACCTTCTTTTCTCAAATTTAAAACATGGACAAATGTCATAATATTGATTTTTAAGTCGAAAATCATGTGAATGCTTACGTTCCTCTTAAAGTTTATGATGTTCGAGGCAGGAAGTTAATTTGTTGCGTTTTGTATTTATTTCCATTATCACATTATTCCTTGTTTCCCTTCGTCACACACACACTGCCATTTTCGTGACGTTTTTACCCATAATTCACTCGTCACAAGGAACCGGAAACGCGAAATTGTCCAGATATGATGGCCCATTGTGTTTCTTCGCCTCATTCTTCCTCCTTCGCCTCCTCTCCCTTTCTCTCTCCGCCTCTTCCTCTTTTCCTCCTATTCTTCCTCTTTCCTCTATTCCCCATTTCGTTGTTTTTGTCTTTTTCCACTTTACTTGTTTTTTTCCTGTTTCTCTTTCATTCTGTGTGTTTCATTATTAGAATTTTCCTCTCTCTCTTTCTCTTTTTCTTAGTTCTCTCATTCTTCCATTGTGTCTACCTATTCCTTCTTGGCCTACCTTTTCTCTCCATTTGCTCTTTTCCTTTTCATTTCCTTCTCTCCTTTTTTTTTTACTCCTGCGTTGCATCATCTCCTACTCACTGTATTACACACCTCATTCCCCTCTCTCTCTCTCTCTCTCTCTCTCTCTCTCTCTCTCTCTCTCTCTCTCTCTCTCTCTCTCTCTCTCTCTCTCTCTCTCTCTCTCTCTCTCTCTCTCTCTCTCTCTCTCTCTCTCTCTCTCTGCAACTGTCTCGGGAACAATGACACGTGCTTTCGTGCGATGATTGACACACAAATGACAAGCGGCGTTCCTGCAATCACCTCACCTGTGTCTCATGATCAGCTGTCTTTTAGAAAGTTGGGTATTCAAAAGCCGTTTTATATTTTCTATTTTTGTGTCGTTTTTCTTTATTTTTCAAGGATTTGGTTGAAAAGGTGTTTTTATATTTTCTATTTTATTACGTTTTTTTTTGTCTTTATTTTTAAGGGTTTTGTTGACAGGTTGTTGTTTTTATTGCTTTTTGTTTTCTTCCTTGTTGTTTTGAGTTGCTTGAGCGCCTTTTTCTTTTTTTGTGTGTGTGTTTGTTGGTTTGCTAAATGAGTTTTGTTTTCATATTTCGTTAGTAAAGTTTATGGTGTTTTAATTTCATTTTAATGTTGTTTAATGTTGTTGTAAAGTATACGAGCACACACACACACACACACACACACACACACACACACACACACACACACACACACACACACACACACACACACCATCTAAGGCTTGAGTGGGTGACAAAAATAGAAATACAACTTAGATATTTTCCTCGCCCTTAACACGCCCAGCAAGGAAGCGGCTGCCAGATTCCTTCACGTCCCAGGGTACAGAGGGACGCCAGGAGGAGGAGGAGGGGGAGGTGGAGGAGGGGGGAGGAGGAGGAGGAAAGGTTGGGCATGGGTGGTGAGGGCGTGAGGATAGAAAAAGAACGTGGTGTGTGTGTGTGGGTGGCTGGTTGGGTGCTGGTTGGTAGCTCTCTCTCTCTCTCTCTCTCTCTCTCTCTCTCTCTCTCTCTCTCTCTCTCTCTCTCTCTCTCTGTCCGTTCGTCGGTCTGTTTTTGTTTATTTATCTATCTGTTTCTGTTTATCTATCTATCTGTATGTTTATTCTCTCTCTCTCTCTCTCTCTCTCTCTCTCTCTCTCTCTCTCTCTCTCTCTCTCTCTCTCTCTCTCTCTCTCTCTCTCTCTCTCTCTCTCTCTCTCTCTCTCTCTCTCTCTCTCTCTCTCTCTCTCTCTCTCTCCACATAGGGGACTGTAGGGGTTGTGTGTAGACGGTTGTGTGTATTTGTGTACGTGTAGGAAAGGTGTGTACGTAAGGTGTTTTTTCTGTCCTCTATACGTGTACGTGCTTCAAATGTTATGGAGGCTCACGTGCATTTAAAAGACAATGAATTCTTCCATGCCGTGTAAAAAGAAAGGCAAGTAAATATCGGCTGAGTTTTTTATATCAGCTCTTCTTGTCCTTGTGTACTGAAAGCTTTCCCTTTTTTAACCCAAGGCGATATTCTGAGCTGTTCTTTACATGTCACACGTCTTAATATCAATATCCAGTGATTAATTGAGTTTTTTTTTTTTAGCTCTTTATCCTTGCATATTGAAGACCTTCCCTTTTTTTAACCCAAGGCAATATTTTGAGCTGTGATTTACATGTCATACCTCTTCGTCTCAGTAGCAAGCTATTTTTTGAGTTATTTTCAGCTTTTCTTCATCCTCGTGTGCTAAAAACCTTCCCGTTTTTAACCCCAGGCGATATTCTGAGCTATGATTTACATGTCATTTGTCTTTGCCTTAATACTCAGCTATCACTTTATATATTACCTGTATCTGGTTACAGGTAAGAGGAGGAGAGGTGTGGTGGTGAGTGGTGCGGTGGTGAGATTGGTGAGTCGTGAGGGCGGTGATGGTGTTGAGAGGGGGAAACTCTAAGAGGCTGGGAAAGGATCACATTTCCTCATATATTCCCAGATAATTATGTAATGAGTGATCCGGTGAGACATACGATGGAGGGTGAACGTTTTCCGGTGAAGAATGATCCAAATTGAGTTTTCAATAATATTTTTTCTTCCCTCTTGCCGCCGTGACGGGGAGTTTAAATTTACTGAGGTGGACGTGGGGAGAAAACGTGTTGCTCTGAGTTATAAACCTTCTCCCGATCACTGGAACACGGACACGGACGGAGGGAATATAAAGAAGACGTTTTATATTTAATTCATTGACCATTAACGCTACGAACTAAAATATTCTTTCTTAATAACAGCCATCACTTATTGTTCTACTTTTTTATCATCTTATGTAATGTCATTTATTCTTGTAACCTTATTTATTTATTAGTTTTCTGTCTACTAATTTATACAGTAGGAAAGAGAAAGGAAGAATTGAAGGTAAGAAGGAATGATAGAAGGAAAAAAAAGATAAAGAAAGAGGAAATGGATGGAAAAGTTGAGTCAGACTATAAACGAGACTCGAGATTAAGTGAAGCAAGGAAAAGGAGATGAAAAGGAGGGAAATTTATGATGGGTGAAGGAAGGAGGGAGGGAGGGAGGAGGAGGAAGATAGGAAGGGAAAGGTTTTGGGAGAGGGTGTGGACAAGAGAGAGAGAGAGAGAGAGAGAGAGAGAGAGAGAGAGAGAGAGAGAGAGGAGATGGGAGGGTCAGGTCACTTGATCTGACCTGACCTCAGTTTCCCTAAAGAACCATGACCATCAAGGGAAACCGCGTGGTGTGTGTGTGTGTGTGTGTGTGTGTGTGTGTGTGTGTGTGTGTGTGTGTGTGTGTGTGTGTGTGTGTGTGTGTGTGTGTGTGTGTGTGTGTGTGTGTGTGTGTGTGTGTGTGTGTGTGTGTGTGTGTGTGTGTGAGAGAGAGAGAGAGAGAGAGAGAGAGAGAGAGAGAGAGAGAGAGAGAGAGAGAGAGAGAGAGAATGGGGAAAAAGGAAGAAAATATTGAAAGGAAATACGGTTTGTTATGTAAAAATGAATAAAAGACATTTCAGAGAGAGAGAGAGAGAGAGAAAGCAACTCCCCACTAACAATTGAAGGCTCAGAGGTTGGCGATCAGTGTGGCTAAGCAAGGAGGCGTGTGCTTAAGACCCTCACGCCGCTAACCCTTTTCTCCTGAGCTGGGCGGGGAAATTTTCTTAAAACTACGATAATTGCTAATTGAACTTTTCCTTCCCCCTGATTGCTTCGTGAGGGACGGGCGGGAAACATGAACGCATTTTTAGAGCCTCGCAAAATGTTTTAAGTGCGAACCAAACTTAGAAAAGCAGCGAAAGTTTGCGTGTAGAAAGTTTAGCGAAGGACAAGGTGGGGAGAAAATAGTTCCAGGAGGAAAAGAGGAAAAGGAAGAGGAAGAGGAGGAAGAAGTATGGTAGATTGGCAAATGGCGGTATGGGTTTGTCCTGGCCTCACCTTCTTTTCCTCCTCCTCTCCTTCCTCAGATGCCCTTCCCACCTATCCTCCCCCCTCCCATCTCTCTCTCTCTCTCTCTCTCTCTCTCTCTCTCTCTCTCTCTCTCTCTAATCCTCAATCTCGGCTGGGTTTCCTCCCTTCTCTCCGCCCCCTTCCCTCTTTCCCTCCATCCTTCCCCCTCCTACCCTCCCGTCCCTCCCTTGGACTACAAGTGAGGTCTAGGTTGAGGTAAAAATATACTTCCCTCCTTTTCCTTTTTCCTCTTCCACCTTTTATTGTATGCTTTCCTTCTTTCTTTCCTTCGTCCTGTCGTCTTTTTTGGCCTTTTCTTCAGTCTTAATTTGTGTTTTTTTTTATTTCTTTTACTTTGTTCTCTTTTTCTTAATTATTTTTTCACACTTTCTATATATCTCACCTTCTACAGAACCACCACCACCACCACCACCACCACCACCACCACCACCACCACCACCACCTCCTCCTCTCATTCACTTCTTCAGTTTTAATTTGTGACTATTTTATTTTTACTTATTTTACTTATTTCCATTTTTTCTTATGTATCTTACCTTCACCACCATCACCACCACCACCACCACCACCACCACCACCACCTCTCATTCACTTTTTCCTTTTCAATTTGTGTTTGTTTATCTTTTTTTTACGTATTTCTCTCTTTTTCACATGTATTTTCCACACTTCCTCTCTATATCTCACCTTCAACCCCACCACCACCACCACCACCACCTTTCACTCACCTCACACTATCACACATTTAAATCCTCGCCATACCTCACCCTCTCTTTCCTCTCACCCTCACCCTTTCCTCTCCCACGCGCACTCTGTCACCGGAAAAACCACGTGACATCAGATCTGGGAGCCAAAAACAAGTGTAATTTTTTTCCCTCCCTTTCCAGAATAACCGAACTATTTCCCTGAGTTCTATTTTTACATTGGATTTAAAGAGGCAGTTTAAGAGCAGAGTTTCCCACGAGGAGAATTGATTTTAAGGCAACAATTCTGAGTTCTCGTCTTCCCAATTCACTGTTAAATTAGGAAAGGTTTTATTTTTTTTTCTTCGTTTAAATTTCTGCGTATTAGAGACAGTTCAGCTTTAAAAGTTCGTGGGAATAGGACTAAATACTGAAGGAGTTTAGTTACACATGGTTTGCTTTATATTTTTCTTATTCTTGTTTTGATTTCTGGTTTTTATTTTTTGTCTTATTTTTTTTATTATTTGTTATTCTATATTTTTTTTACTTATTAAACTTATTTTTATTTTACAGAGTTTAGGAAATTTTGAGTAGTTTTGTATTTTTCTTATTCTTCCTTTATTTTCAGTTTGTTTTGTTTTGCTTTGTCTTATTTCTTATTTGTTATTCTATACATGATTTTTTTCTTATACTTATTTACAAAAAATTTACTTTGTTTTATGTAATTTATTTGTCATTCCTATTTTTACCATATTTTTCCTATATCATATTCTCATCTTACTTTTCTGTTACTTAATCTATTACAGTTTTCACAACATTCTTTACTTTCTACGTATTCTATTATCTTCTATCTTCACAAAAAAAAAAAAACACTAAAAGATTAAAAAAAACTTTCCCATGAGAAAAAACAAAGAATTTTCTCATATTATTAGAATCCACGAGCTCAAACCCTTTTATTAAACTAACAAAATAGCTTCTCACATTTCACCACAAAAGTTTTACGGCATTCAAGACGATAAAGATTAAAAACTATAGAGGTACTTGACAAGGGGTGCCTGAAGACCACCCTGTAGGCGCCCTGTTGTGGTGGGCGTGGGCGGGCGAGGGTGAGGGCGTGAGGGAGGGGCGGGCGTAACCTTTGACACTGACCCGAGTTACAAAATCTCTTGTTACCTGGTTTCTTAATACTTATTTATTGCGCTGAAATTCTTGTTTACATCATATTTACAAGGGTAGGTTTATGACTTTATGTATTTAATCGTCAGAAGAAGTAAAGGGTTTTTGGTTTTAGTGCTGTGTGTATACTCTCTCTCTCTCTCTCTCTCTCTCTCTCTCTCTCTCTCTCTCTCTCTCTCTCTCTCTCTCTCTCTCTCTCTCTCTCTCTCTCTCTCTCTCTCTCTCTCTCTCTCTCGCTCTCGCTCTCGCTCTTCTTCATGTTGTCTTGTTTTAAATTCTCTCTTTCTTCCTATAAGTGATGATTTAGTGGCGAATAATGTAATGTAGTTTTATATTTTTTTCTATTCTTCTTCTTCTTCTTCTTCTTCTTCTTCTTCTTCTTTGCCTCCTGTTCTTCCTCCTATATATACATTTTTTTAACTAAATTTTCTTTCTTATCTTTTTTTATTTTTGTTTGCTTGTCTGTGTAATTTTGTTCAACCCCCGTGAAATTAGATTGGTGGTCTTGTGGAGAGAGAGAGAGAGAGAGAGAGAGAGAGAGAGAGAGAGAGAGAGAGAGAGAGAGATGAGTGATGTTATACAATTCATTATTTCATCACCCATAGCTATTTTTTTTATAATGAATGATGACAATAATGATGATGATATTTGATTAGCCTATTTTTTTTATCATCTACGTTGCAATACAGTTCGCTATAGATAGAAATTAATGTATATTCAAATGACTGACAACGAATACTATGATGATATTTATAACGGTCTTTTCATTTCTAGTCATTACGTTATACTACAGATCGCTTTAGTTAATTGGGAAGCATTTCGAATACTATTAACAATGCTATTCTATTTACACATGTCTTTGGAGCGTACCAGGTAACGAAACTGCAGGTGAGAAACATACCAGCTTTTTAACCTCTAGTACTGGGACGCATTTTCATCTTGAGTTTTGGGTGTGATTAAACGATTTTATTTACATTAGGAAGGGTGTATGGAGGTCAAAAGTTGAATGTCCAGAGTTTTCACTATTTTAACCCCTACGAGGTTTCTGAAGCTGTATAAAATCACCAAATAGTAAGAAAAATATATATGAAAACGTGTCATGAAGGAGTTAATGACGTTACACATAGATATTTCGCTGTCACTGGTTATTATTTCCAGCGATACCAATGAAGTGTTTAAATTGTGGCGGTATTTCTTCCTATTATTATTATTGTAAACACATCTCTGCTTACGGGAAGGTGAAACGCGTCGGTGGTGCAATAACTCTTTGGCAACTTTACCTGTCTGCTTGCTCGTATTATTGCATTAGTTATGGTTGTGGTTTCTTCTCATCGCTGTTATTACTGGTGTCTTGGAGGGTCTTATAGTGTGTGTTCTTGGCTTGCTTCTGTCATATGCATTTTTTTTTCTTCCTAATGTAATCTGTACTTGAAATTGTGTGTAGATTATTTTCATTTACTACTACGTCACTATAACTATTTTTTTTAACCAGTATTAAAGTTGTAATGCTTAGTTTTGGTTAAGATTTCAGAATTCCTCCACCCTTTTGGTCGTTGTTTATAAGGGAGCACTTACACATCGCTAAGTGAATTGTGTGTAGATTATTTTCATTTACTACTACGTCACTATAACTGTTTTTTTTAGTAACCAGTATAGAAATTGTAATGCTTAGTTTTGGTTACGATTTCAGAACTCCTGCACTCTTTTGGTCATTGTTTTATATACGAGTACTTACACAATGGCTAAGTAAATTGTGTAGGTTATTAATTTCCATCTACTACTATGTCACCAACTCTGCTTTTTATCAATCAATATTAAAATTCCACTGTTTATTTTATCTACGATTTCAGAACTCTTGCACTTTTATGGTCGTTGTTTATACAGGAGCACTAACACATGGCTCCCTAAATTGTGTGTAGATTATTCACTTTTACTAAACCGTAACAAACACTGCTTTTTATTAACCATTATCAGAATTTTACTGTTGGTGTTTGGCTATATACAATGATTTCAGAACTCCTGCACTCTTATGATCGTTGTATTATATAATGGTTCCCTAAATTGTGTGTAGTTTATTCATTTTCATTCACTAAACGTAACTAACACAGCTTTTTATCAACCAATATTAAAATTCCACTGTTTGCTTTTGGCTATGATTTCAGAACTCTTGCACTTTTATGGCCGTTGTTTATACAGGAGTACTAAGACACGGCTCAATATGTGATAAATTTGCGCTAGTTCCTCTGTGCAGTGAACGATGAAATGTATATATTGGAATTGTTGCATTATGGCCACGTTTATATTTGGTCCAGTCACGTTGTTGCTCTCCACTCCGACTCACGACTGCTCAAGGTCAACAAAAATGGGATGATGATTTGTTGCTGGACCAGAGAGAGGGAGTGGTTCATCTCTCTCTCTCTCTCTCTCTCTCTCTCTCTCTCTCTCTCTCTCTCTCTCTCTCTCTCTCTCTCTCTCTCTCTCTCTCTCTCTCTCTCTCTCTCCTCTCTCTCTTCGCTTTCTCATCTCCCTCCTCCTTTTCCATTCTCTCCCTCCTTCCTTCCACTCCCTCACTTCCTCCTCCTCCTCATGAAAAGTGGCAGACCCAAGACAGGCGTGAGTGGCAGGGGAGGAGGAGGAGGAGGAGGAGGTGAAGGTGGTGGTGGTGGTGGAGGGAAAAATGTTGAAAGAAATCTTGTTGTGGCGATAATTTCACGAGTATTTCAACGTCGGACACTCCTTTCGTTCCGGCCAGACGTGGATCCCGGGAAGCGTCGAGTGGCTTTCGTGAAGGTAGAGACGATGAGGGAAGAGAAAAGGAATCATAAATAACAGAGACTATTTGTCAAGAATGAATGAAGAAGTAGGCAAGAAAAAATGGAAAGAGAAAGAAAATAATAGACAAAACATCAATACTTAGTGACGAAAGTTTTCTTGAATACAGACTGAAGGAAGGAAAAAGGGAAAAAAGTGACCATTTGCAGCAATATCAGAGGATTGCTTGTTCGAATTATGAAAAGGAAAAGTTCGGATGATGCAAACATTTAGTGATCAAGCAAATATATATAAAGAAAGGTAAAGAGAAAAATCATAGGCAAAGACAACAGGAATATGTCAAACTGAACACTAGAGAAAGGAAATGAGTGACGAGAAACAAATAATCAATGACTTTAACTTTAGGGAAGGACGAAGAAAGAAAAAAAAAATGGAGAAAAAATTGAAACTATTCTTTAAACTAATATTAGAACGCTAGAAAACTCAAACATAACACACAGAGGAATATGATAACAGAGAAAGGAAAATGAAGAGCAATAGACACCAGGTGATAAGGGGCGCACCTGAGAAGCACGTTAGTTACCTTGATGAGCCGCGCCTCGCACTCTTACCTGGCTGGCGTGTTACCTGCCTTATCGGAACATCGTAATTTCCCCCAACCCCCTTTTATAAACACCGACTTTTTAATCATTCACGCTGCGCCAACACTAATAAAGAAGAGAGAGCATTTTACCGTACATTGGTGAGTTTATATAAAAGAGAATTCCGCTGGGGATTAATATTATACCTTTCTGTTTCTCATGAGATTATAATGTAAGGAAAAAGTTGGTTATATTAATCAAGATCAGTTTTTTTTTCTTAATATATTCGTATGAGGAGTAAAATAAATATTTCATACATTCCTTAATTAGTTATATTTCTACTTATCACTATAAATGTAAGAAAAGTTGCTTGCATTTTTTTTCTCAATATATTCGTGTGAGGAGTAAAGGAAATAAATCATACCTTTCATAATTACTTATATTTCTATTTATAACTAGAAATATAAAGAAAAAAAACTTGCTTATTTTAGTCAAGATTAGATTTTCTCAATATATTCGTGTGAAGAGTGGAAGAAAAGCTCATAACTTCCATAATTAGCTATATTCTTAATCATTTTCTTTATCTGTAATATATTTATAAAGAAAACTGTATCTAAAACGAAAATCCTAAATCATTTTAAGTGAAGAAAATACACCTGATAAATTCCTTTCCCGCGAAGTGTGTGGCGATAACTATAATTCCAGGTGTACTTTAACGCTGGGCAGGTGTTAATGAGTAGCAGGGGCGTGGCTGGAACGGGTGAGACCGCGCTAATGAGGCGTTGTCGGTCAGGTAGATCGTGGCTCCCCCTGGCGTTATCTAGGATGCTTTCTTTTTAAGTTATTATTATTGTTTTTAGTGGCAGCGGCAGTCGTGGTAGAGACGAGAGTAGCAGCGGTAGTGTAGTGTTAGTTATAGTAATGGTAAAGGGTGTAGTAGTAGTAGTAGTAGTGGTAGTGGTATTATTGTAGTAGTAGTAGTAGTAGTAGTAGTAGTAGTTGTTGTTGTTGTTGTTGTTGTTGTTGTTGTTGTTGGTGTTGTTGCTGTTGTTGTAGTAGTAGTAATAAACGTCCAATATACTACGAAATAAAAACACGTAATACTGAAACAGGTATTGATATTGAGACAAGGACAGAATAAAAAAAAAAGAATAAGGAACAAAAAATAATACAGATAATTTATATAAACAAGAAAAAAAAATGAAGCAACATAAAAACTACAGGGAAGGAATAAAAATACAAGAAAAAACATTTAAACCTTACCCACAAAAAAAAAAGTACTACCGATTAAAATTTAGAGCAAGAAGAGAACCTAGAAAATGTCGAGATGAAGGGGCGTGTCCTGTCAGCTTCGGGAATGGGTCTCGCTTGATGAGATTACCAACAAGGCGACTCTTCAAAGTTCCTCTTAGCATATAAATGGCTGCTCTTCTCCTCTTGCCCTTCCTTGGCCTTTGTAACTTCCCCAGCCTTCAAAACTCGTGTGGCTTCTTGGGTCCAGATTCACTCAGCACATGTGACTGCCTTGTCCCTGTGTGTCTGTGTGTGTGTGTGTGTGTGTGTGTGTTCAGTTTGGGGTGTTGCCTGTCTCTGTGTGTTTTTTAGGTGTTTGTTTGTGTGTTTGTGTTGTGGTAGGTTATGATGTGTTTGGGTGTTGTTAGTGGTGTCTGTGTTTGGGTGTTGGTGATTGTGAAGGTGGTGTAGGTAGGTTGTTTTTGTTGTTTTGTTGTTGGGGTGGTGGTAAGGAAGTGTAATCTGTGTTAGTGTTCCTATGTGTGTGTTGCTAGTACTATTTCTCTTGTTATTTTATTCTAATTATATCCCCAAAAATAGATTCTTTATTACAGCCATTTCTTGTATGCATTTATTTTACACCATTATTCCTCTTACTATTAACACTTCTATTCAAATTTTCCCTTGACTTTCACCTCATCTTAATACCATCTCGTATATCCACCTTCATCCCTCAAAGGTTTCACTTACACGCCGTCTGCACCTTCATGGGTTTTTATAACACGTGGGATGAGTAGGATCTAAACCCTTATATGCAGATTAATCATTCATATTCCTCTTAACGGCACATAACCTTTTAGTGGTGATGGGAGCCACGCCTCTGACAGCTGCCCATGAGGTGTTTTGTACCTAGAGAGCGACACTGCTTGCATTGAGAGAGAGAGAGAGAGAGAGAGAGAGAGAGAGAGAGAGAGAGAGAGAGAGAGAGAGAGAGGGAGAATGTTATAAGAAATAATAACATAACAGTGATGAGAAACAAACATGAAAATAAGAATAGGAAAGGATAAAAGAGGACAGGTAAGAAAATGCAGGAAAACGAGCCTTATAGTGTAAAAGATAAAAGAAAACGAGAAATAGAAACAGAGAAACAAAAAACAGAGAGAGAAACTTGGCGCAAAACTTACATAAGAATCGAGAAAAACAAACCTGGAAAGACGAACCTTAGAGTGCAAAAGAGAGAAAAGAAAACGAGAAACAGAAACAGAAACATAAACTTGGCGCAAAACTTATATATGAATCGAGAAAGACAAACCTGTGAATGTTTACAAGACGAAGGAGACTCGGATCTAGTGGAGGCCGATGAAGCAGAGGTCGTGCAGTGGTGTGGAGGGCGCTGGGCGGAGGTGGATGCTTTGAATCAAGATGGAGGGTGTGGTGTTATTCTGCTAACGTGAGGGAGAAAGGTGTGGAGGTTACGATGGGGAGATGAAGTAAGAGGAGGAGGACGAGGAGGAGTAGAAGAAGAAGAAAGGTAAGTTCTGAAAGGAGGAAAGAAGGTAGTGTAGAAATCTCCACCCTGAAATCTTATCCAGAGAAGAAGGAAGAGGACAAAGTAGAATATGAGAAAGGAACAGTAGAAGGTGGAGGAGGAGTGGGAGGAGTAGGAGGAAGAAGAAAAGAAGAACAAGTAAAGGAAATGGAGGTGAAGGAGGGGAACGACTAAGGAGAATATGAAAAAGAACAGTAGGAGGTGGAGGAGGAGTGAGAGTGAGGAGAACAAGAGAAGGAGGAGGAGGAGGAAGAAGAGGAGGGGTGGGAGAAGAGGAGAGGGCCTAAAAGGTCAACCTGTGGAACCTCCCAGCGGCGGGGGTCACGTGATGAACGGCACCATTAAAAGATACACGAATAATAAACTGAGATCTTGAATTATTACTTGGATTATTCAGTGGAAGGCATTAAGGTCAGTTCCGATGGATTTTATAACCATTTCTCTTCCTTTTCCTCATTGTTTTCCACACCACCTTTTTTCACCCACTCCAAGTTGAGAAGAGCGTTGGGGATTCAAATGCAATTGGAATATTGGGGTATTAGTGGCTATGAATCATCTCTTTACCTGAATGTATGTGTGAGTGCGTGGTTCAAGAGAGCTCGTATTCTCAAAACTTCTCTTCACCTCCATTATTTGAAAAGGCTTTATTTAAGTTGACACAAGTTTTCTAAGGTGCTTTTATGGTTCTAGAGACAGAGTGACAAAATTTCGGCATTATTAATTGGAGAAACACTCTTGAAAACCTCGCTAATCATCTCTGTGGCCCTTGAAAATAGTCACAGGTAGAGAGCAAAGCGTTTCTGAATACAGGCCGGGAGGAGGATACAATGTTGGTGTTGTTTAGGGCAGCAGTGTTGCGTTAGCCTCATTTAGGGAGTGGTCAGGCAAGCATGGTTGTCTGAGTGTCTGAAGACTCCGCGGGTGGTTGACCGGTCTGCTGCTTGTGTGTGTGTGTGTGTGTGTGTGTGTGTGTGTGTGTGTGTGTGTGTGTGTGTGTGTGTGTGTGTGTGTGTGTGTGTGTGTGTTAGACCTGTACACACCCTTGTCTTCAAAAGTAGTATTGTGGTTTGTGGGGAGACCAAGAACGAGTGTTTCTTTATTTCCTCTTTTCTTTTCCTTTTTTTCTCGTGTTTCTTTGGCTGTGTCCGTCTTGTTCCTAGTGGGAGGCGGATGATGGCTGGCTGGCTCGGCTGCCTTAGTTTACTGACACGACTTACACTTCACCTAAACCTTTATTTCCAGCTGTAAATTCTACTCTTTCTCTCTCCCTGTCTATGAAAATTAACAAACTTACCTTTTAGCTTATTTTTCTCTCTCATCTCTGGAAATTTATAATCTTTTCTTTGGGGCTTAGAATTTTGGGTAATATTTCTCCCTCATCTGTGAAAATTAACGAAAGGGAGAGAAAACAACCTACATGACAGAAACACAGTGAAGTGAAGTGTCCATTTTTGCATATGCTAATTGCAGCACAACAAGAGATCATGATGCGCTGGTGAAGACTCCACCTGGAAATTTTAGAGACTCAGGTTCGAATCTCTCTTAGAATTTATGCTCATATTCTTAAACACTTCTGTGCTTCGCCTCCACTTATTAAACAAAATAAAAACTTTATATAAATTTACGTTTTTGTGTGTGTGTGTGTTTTTGTGGTTTTAGAGGCAGAATGACAAGATTTCTACGTTATTAACTGGAGAAACACGTGAAAACTCTGCTAATCATTTCTGTGGCCTTATAAAATAGTCATGGTGAGATAGCAAAGCATTTATGAATATAGGCCTTAACCCCTTTAGTACTGGAACACCTGTTTACTTTGAGTTTTGAATGTGATTGGAACGATTTTAATAACTTTAGGAAGCGTCTATGGAGGTCAGAAGATTAATAGCCAGAGTCTTCACTATTTTAATCCTGACATAAGTTTTTAAAGTTGTAGAAAATCGCCAAATAAGCAAAATAGATATAAAAAACGCGTCACAGTACTGTCATTTGGTATAGTGAAGTGCTAAAGAGAGTATAGAACTTGTACATGTTATTACTACTACGACTTTCATCTCTATAAACGAAACTAATAAAAGTAAAGAATGACAAAAACAAAAAGAGAGCATAATCTTAAAACAAACAATGAGAAGAAATATATTATAGATCCCAAAGGCAAAGAGAGAGAGAGAGAGAGAGAGAGAGAGAGAGAGAGAGAGAGAGAGAGAGAGAGAGAGAGAGAGAGAGAAATCTCATATTGTGTTAAAGGAACTCAATCTCTCTCATTCCTTTACTTTTCTCTCCCAGACATCACGTGACCTTCGTATCCAGCCAGACACGTAACAGAATCAACAACACAAGCATTATTATTTTTGTTCCCGCACCAATTCATCATTCTCCTAATATAAATATGGCGCCTGGAAAATAAAACTCCCATTATTTCCTTAAGGCGAAGCAGGAAAGGAATTATTTTCGCTCCAATGCCTAAAGAAAATAGAAGTGCATGAAAAATCACGTTTATTCATACATTTTTTTGTGAATGTAGAGCAAACTTTATTGACTGACTTTCATTTTCTCTCACACTGTCCTCGTCTCTTCTCTCCGTCAGACGCGAGGGAAGGAAAAAATAGAACAGTGGATTCGAAGTTGCTGTCACATTGAAGGATTGATGAGGGTGAGTGTTGGGACTTCTGCCTGCATGTCCCTCTTCCTGACGCCGCATGACCTCTGCCTGTCTCCTTCACTGGCTTCCCCATCTCCCTGTCTCCCTGCTTCCCTGACCCCTTCTGCTCCCGGTGCCTGCCTTCTGACATCGCAAGACGCCTCCCTGACACCTTTCTTAAGCTCCCTGTCTCTCTTACTCCTTGCTTTTCCTGGTCTCCTTTCTCTTCTCCGTTACTTTCATTCTATTTCATTTTCTATTCTTTTTTTTGTTTTTCACTTTTCCTTTCCTTTTTTCTGTGTCTCAAAGTTATCTTCTTGCCTCTTCGTCTCTCTTACTCCCTGATATTCCTTCTCTCCTTTCTCTTCTCCCCTGCTCCTGTTCTATTTCGGTTTGTTTCTCACCTCTCTTCTTTTCTTCTCTGTCTCTCAAATTTAACTTCTTTCACCTTCTAACTCTTTCCCTTCTTCTGTTTATTCATTTGACTCATAATTCATCCTTCTCCTCCTCCTTGACTAATCAATCATATCCCAGCATTCTTTAATCCTATTTAGTCTCCCTTCATAATTCTTCATTTCTCTTTACTTCTCGTTCCTTTCTTTTTCCTCACACACTTTTTTAAGCTTCTTGCATTTCCTCTATTTTTCGTCCATTTTCTGAGGTATTTCTTTAACTTATTTTGTCATCCTCCGTGTTTTTTTTATATCTATTTCTTTAGTTAATAAGATTTTTATGGACATCTACTTAAAGTTTATCTTCCACTTACCTGTTTCCCACGAATTGTTAGAAATGATTAGAACAGGTGGTCCAATTGCTACATTTTCACCATACCTCACCTCACTAGCGTTCTTGCGTGCCAATAAGGGCCTGCTATTGACCCATCGTGATTTGTGAGTCATGTGTGCTAGGCGTGGTGTGGGTACGTTAAGCTTGCGTCACACTGTGTTGGCTAGTAGTGTTACGGCGGTCACGTATGTCTGACCTCGGCGCTGTATGGAGCAAGGTGAAGGTCAGGTGTGTGTGTGTGTGTGTGTGTGTGTGTGTGTGTGTGTGTGTGTGTGTGTGTGTGTGTGTGTGTGTGTGTGTGTGTGTGTGGCGCCAACCATGACCCGCCCTATGCCCCGTGTGGGTTGCAATTATTCAAATGAGGGCGTGTCTCTCTCTCTCTCTCTCTCTCTCTCTCTCTCTCTCTCTCTCTCTCTCTCTCTCTCTCTCTCTCTCTCTCTCTCTCTCTCTCTCTCTCTCTCTCTCTCTCTCTCTCTCTCTCTCTCTCTCTCTCTCTCTAATCTGTATGTATATTTCATGTTTTTCGTTACGTTAATGTATAGTTATATTTTTTTAGTGCGCGTTCTTACATACATACATGGGCACGTGTGTGAGCGAGTTAGCATGTGTAAGTAGTGTGTGTATGTCTGTGTACGTGTGTGTATGTTTGTGTGCTGTACTTTATGTAACGTTGGTATACGGAGCGAAGGAGCAAGGAGTGTTTTAACTGTCTGAGTATTCTAATAAGCAGGTTTGCGTTATATTTGTGTGTGCATAATGTGTTTGTACGAAAAATCACTTACGGTTATGGAAATTATCTAATGGAAATGTTAATTAAAGTCAACATATAAACCCCACCAAAAATTATAATGAAAAAAACAAGTTACTAATTATCTCGCCTCATTTGTATGGGAAGAAATTAAGCTTAATATTTACCTGTTTAAAAATTATAATGAAGAAGAAAAACCTTGAGTGAGTAATTATCTCATCTCATTTTCCTTTAAAGTAGAAATCCACTTAATTCACTTAATTAGATGAGCCGAGGCCGGGCAGTCGTCAGGTAACATTCATCTCCATTACATTAACGCGTCACCAGCCAGCCACTGTGCGCGTCCTCAAGCCGCAACAGAACACACCATTGAGTGCCCCTATGAACCTCTTTGTGTGTTGATGGGCCGCTTATAACTGCTTCTACTACTACTTCTACTACTACTACTACTACTACTACTACTACTACTACTACTACTACTACTACTACTACTACTACTACTACTACTACTACTACTGCTGCTGCTGCCACCACTGCTACTCCTCCTTCTCCTTCTCCTACTACATCTACTACAACGTACTTTTACTAGTACTGCTACTACTACTACTACTACTACTACTACTACTACTACTACTACTACTACTACTACTACTACTACTACTACTGCTGCTACGATTACTGCCACTGCTGCTATTACTACTACTACTACTACTACTACTACTACTACTACTACTACTACTGCTGCTATTACTTCTACTACTACAGCTATACACAGTAATACACAAAACCTGATACGCTAAATCTCTCTCTCTCTCTCTCTCTCTCTCTCTCTCTCTCTCTCTCTCTCTCACCTCGTCAGTAACGTACAAGCCCTTCTTAGAGACGAGCAAATGGACCAAACTGCCTCTTTCTCACTCATTACGGGGTTTCTTATGCATGAGAGGGCGAGGAGTGACGGAGGAACGCAGGAGGACGGTCTGTAATCACGGTCCACTTCAGTAAGCCACGGTGAAAAGGCCTCGGGCGAGACTCTACCTTACTTACCTGCCTGCTCGCCTCTTCCTCCTTCCTCATTCTCTTGTCTTCGTTTTTTGTTGTTGTTCTTGGTGTTGTGTTTGTGGTTCTGTGTTTTTTCTTGCTGTTCCTTCTTTATTTGTCTTTTTCTTCTTTTTAGTTTATTTATTTATTTTATCTGCCCGCCTCTTTCTCCTTCCTCATTCTATTCTCTTCGTTTTTTGTTGTTGTTCTTGTTGGTGTTGTGGTGTTAGTGATTCTGTGTTTCTTCTTACTTCTTTTTTTATTTGTCTTTTTTCCTTTTTCTTTTTTTCTTTTCTTACTTGCCCGCCTCCTCCTCCTTCCTCATTCTCTTGTCTTCGTTTGTTGGTGTTGTCGTTGTTGGTGTTGTGTTTGTGTTTCTTTGTTTTTCTCTTACTGTTCGTTTTTTTTTTTTTTTGTCCTTTTTATGGTGTTTAAATGGTCTCTCATTTTTCCTTATTTTTTTTTCTCTTTCCTTTTTTTTTTTGTATGTTTTTGGTCTTAATTTCTTTCGTTGTTTTCTTTGCATAGTTTTGGTTTCTCGTATTTCAATGATTTTTTACTATTTTTCCTTTTGTGTGTTTCAAATTTAATCTCTTATCTAAAATTTAACTCGTTTTGTTCTTAATCTCTTTCGCTCTTCTTTTGGTTTCTTGTATTCCAATGACTTTTTACTTCTTTTCTTCCTTTTTGTGTCTGTGTGTTTCAAATTTAATCTCTTATCTAAAATTTAACTCGTTTTGTGATTTCTCTACGAGGTGAATACCAAGACAAGTAATTATGATGGATTGATTTGAAGCTTTTTCTGTTATTTGCTTTACTAAAGATGACACATTGTAACTTAAACTACCGCAACTGCTTGTTCGTGCCAGTACTTTACCCTTGAGTGTGAAAGACAAGCTCACTTCCACGAAATACTCAGGATATCTCCAATTCAGTAACAAAACACACTCATATTTACAGTCAATCTTCACGCCATGTAGTAGACTGGTATATATATTCCCCTGACACGTTACATGAACAGTGCGCGGGGCAGTGGAAGGGCGAAAGAGGCAGGTGAGGTCGTTTTACCATGACACACCTGTAATTAAGTCCTTCAAGTGTATGCATTGTGACACCTGATGGATATCTAATTACCTGAGCGCTGTGATTTGGGGTCTGACGATGGCCTGGGAGCGTCAAGCAAAGTGTCAAGGAAGGATGATGAGTTCCTATGTGTTTTCGTGTTTTTATCCTTTCGTGAAGACTTGATTGTGAAAGGACGGGTTGTTTTGCTTCATTACACCGTCTGCTGCCACTCACCTGACGCTTTGATTAGGCTCAGCAACACCTGTCCTGTTTTGGGTGCGTGATGTTTTGCTGAGGTCAGAGAGAGAGAGAGAGAGAGAGAGAGAGAGAGAGAGAGAGAGAGAGATTATGTGTAAAGTGAATGAGAAAACTTGCTATTTCCGTCAAATGTGTGATGGTAATTTCATATAATTTTTCTTATTCTTTTTTCTAAGTTTATGTTAAATTTGTCATGCTGCCGAGTTTAATAGTACATGTGAACGCATTTCCAGAAGAGAGAAGGAATGTTTTTTTGCTTAAATCTTTTGCTGTCTATATACCGTTTCAGTCCTACTTTCCCAGCAATTACACACACATACACACACACACACACACAGGCACACGCACTCACACACACACACACACACACACACACCTGGTCTCTCTTACCTGTCCAGTCACGAGCAGTCACGCCAGTCACCCTCTTTGTAACCCTGTGAATGATACGAGGTGTGGCTGGCGCAGTGACTTCCTCGTCTGACGTCCTGGAGGTTGCTTCATTCCCACCCTCAACTCCCGGGCGCCAAATGACCTCCTTTCTGTGGCGCCTTGAGTAATAAGTTAGTAAGGCCTTTCCTTCAAATAATTCTCCATGTAAAATTTGCTTGTTGTGTTTATTTTTGTGGTTATTAAAGTTTTTTACTGTATTTGTAGAAGTGTGTTTTTTTTACTGTTTTCTTTTCTTTTCCTTTTTTTTTACATTGAGGTTTAACTAGATGTGAAATTTCGTTCTGTCTTCTTTTCTTCCCGCTCTTCTCTTCTCTTCTCTTTCCTTCTCTTCCCTTCATTTCCCTTCTCTTGCCTTCCCTTCTTTTCTTTTCTTTTCTTTTCTTTTCTTTTCTTCCTTCCTTCCTTCCTTCCTTCCCTTCCCTTCCTTCTTCTTTTGTCGTCTCTTCTCTTCTCTTCTCTTCTCTTCTCTTCTCTTCTCTTCTCTTCCCTTCCCTTCTCTTCTCTTCCCTTCCCTTCTCTTCTCTTCTCTTCCCTTCCCTTCCCTTCCCTTCCCTTCCCTTCCTTTGTCATCTCTTCTCTTCTCTTCTCTTCCTCCTCTATTACCTTCCTTTCTAGTCTGTTCTCTGAGGCACGCTAAGATAAAAGTGTTGCCTCATTGTTCTTATCTATAATTCAGTGGTATTCATCACGGTAATGACAACTCTCTGCCTCGCTTTCCTGGACAATTAGAATTACAGCTCATACAACGTCGACCACTTCATCAAGGAAGAGTAATAGGGAAAGATTAGGAAGAGGAGTCACTGTGAGAAATTTCCTGCTCTTGTTTGTTATTTGTTTATATTTCATCATTATATTTTGTGATTTTATTTGTGTATTTATGCGTTGAGATCTCAGTTATATAGAGAGACGTGGGAGAAAGAGAGAAAGAGAGAGGAAGAGAGAGATTGTGTAAAGATTTATATACGAAACATCAAACTGAATAGAAAATGGAAAACAGGAAGCCAAATCGATGCAAGTGAATAGAAAAAAAAAAACCCAGAAAGAATCTCACTGAATAAATAAACTAAGACATGAAAGGTGGAATTCCTAGAAGTTCTCACCTGTTTAACTCTTTCAGGCAGGTGAGACACGAATGTGGAATCTGATACTGAGACTAATCCACTTTATATCCACTCATTGACCCCTCCACCACTCTCAACCTCTTCTCGTCTCTGTATGACCTGTTGTCTGTGGCTCCCGTGCTTTACCATTCAGTTATCTAGTTATCTGTATTAATTTCTCTCATCTATTTTCATTTATTCCAGTTTGTCCTGTATAGAAGAAAGAAAAAGGTGAAAAAGATTATAAAGTTACAAAATGGTAGTCTCTCTCTCTCTCTCTCTCTCTCTCTCTCTCTCTCTCTCTCTCTCTCTCTCTCTCTCTCTCTCTCTCTCTCTCTCTCTCTCTCTCTCTCTCTCTCTCTCTCTCTCTGTGTGTGTGTGTGTGTGTGTGTGTGTGTGTGTGTGTGTGTGTGTGTGTGTGTGTGTGTGTGTACTTGGGTTGCTTTCGTTTCATTTTTCGTTTTATCAATGTGGTTTTGAGAGCTTGTGTGTTGTCTCTCTCTCTCTCTCTCTCTCTCTCTCTCTCTCTCTCTCTCTCACCGAATATGATGTAGCAAAAAACACAATTCCGTGGCCTTGAAACCAGTACGTAAAAAAGAAAAGGAGGAGAAAAAACTTAGTCATTGTAAAAATAAAACTGATCTGGAAACTCATGTACCACGACGAACAGAATGATAAAGTAATAAATCATTGAAACTCTTTGTACATGTGTGTGTGTGTGTGTGTGTGTGTGTGTTGAAGGAATCCCCTATAAGAAGCACTGGACAACTTTTTTTATTAACTGTTTCTAAGTGTAAGTAATAAAGTGCAGGGCGAGACGTGTGTGCTAAGTTGGTTGGTTAACTGTGTGCCTACTTTATCGTGTTCCTTTGAAGTTAGTGGTAATTTCCTGTTAAAAAGTGGTTATTTATTTTTTTTTTTTAGCTATTTGTACCTACCTCGATAGAAATAGACTTAATATATTTTCTAGACTTAATTTCTCCTTATCTATATTTATTTTGAAGACGTTACAGCCATTTGATTAAAAGGTATAACACGTTTTCTCTCTAAATAGGTAAATATATTTTCTAGATGTATTTATTCCTTATCTATATTCCTTTTGAAGATATTACAGCAAATTGATTAAGAAATATATCAAGTTTTCTCTCTAAATAAGTCAATAGCTCTTACGTGACAAAAAGAAAAGCACAAAGTTACTTACATTTACCTGCTCCATTGATAGAAAATTCTCAGTATTCACAGTATTCCTTTGAACTCTCAGCAAATTCATTACAAAATATATCTCACTTTCTTTTTTTCAAGTTACCATTAGTTATTTTCTTTCCTTTGATACGTGATAGTGGTTCGTAAATCTCGTGTGCTATAATCCTTTGAACCAAACCTCACCTGCCACTCAGTTCCCATCAGGTGTGGTAGCAATATTGACACCTGGCTGGGTAAGGTGTGCAATATTTAACACCCTTCGTAAGTGGGACATTGGAAAGCTAAATTCCTTACGTCTTTTTTCCATTCTTTTCCATTCCTTTCATTTCTTTTTTCATCTTTAGTTCGAGGGTCATGGAGGGCGAGGGAGGGGTGAGGAGGGCTTGTGAGGGAGGGAGAAGGGGAGGGAGAGAGAGAGAGAAAAGCAAGGGCGAGGGTCAGACTTGCAGATATTAACCCGTAAGTGAAGCGTTGGCATGGCGCAATGTTTGTGTAGCGTGAGCTGTTCCTCTCGTGACCTTAGATCGATCCCAAGTAATTGTCAATATTTGAGAGGGGAAGACGCTCCCGGCCTGAGAAAAGAAGAAGAGGAGGAGGAGGAAGAGAAGGAAAAAGGAGATAAAAATAAAATAAGACTGGTGCATTTTACATCTTCCCTTTTTCTGTCTTTCTGGTTTGAGTTCGTGAAGAAGGTTTGCATCGATTCATACCGACTACGCTGTGTTTCCTGGTACTGGTGTGTGTGTGTGTGTGTGTGTGTGTGTGTGTGTGTGTGTGTGTGTGTGTGTGTGTGCTGCTTCTACATATTTAAATTTGATTCCTTTTTACCATGTCCTTAGAGAGAGAGAGAGAGAGAGAGAGAGAGAGGAGGGTTTTAGGGGTGAAAGAACGTCAAAGGTTCGAACTGGGAAGGAAAATATTGGAAGATCACGACTGCATTGGAGAAGTAGGGAAGGAGGGAAGGAGAGAAGAAAGAACAGGAGAGAAGGAGGGAAAGAAAAGTGTGCATATCTTACTTATCCTCTCTCTCTCTCTCTCTCTCTCTCTCTCTCTCTCTCTCTCTCTCTCTCTCTCTCTCTCTCTCTCTCTCTCTCTCTCTCTAAGTTTCTTAAAATGACAGTCCACGTGTGTTCACTGCGCATTACGTACACACACACACACACACACACACACACACACACACACACACACACACACACACACACACACACACACACACACACACACACACACACACACACACACACACAGTTACTCATTCCCAGCGCGCGTGTGACCCTCTTCATCATTCCGCTCTGTCTAAACCCAATCGTTAGACAGATGGGCGGTGGCAAAGTGGATGACGCGACCTCACCAAAAGAGACAGAAGGTCCTCAGAGACGGACCAAGAGCGGCGCCAGTCCCCTTTCACACCCTCATTACCTCATTATTGTAAGGTGGTGGCGGCCGCTGTGAGGATGCCGCGGCCCTTACGACTCCTCACTAGTCTCTTGCCGTGCGTTGTGTTCCGTGGTACAAAAGTGGCGTCCTGCAGGCGGCTATCCCGTTTTATTTTCATTCTTCCGTGGTTTGTGTGTGTGTGTGTGTGTGTGTGTGTGTGTGTGTGTGTGTGTGTGTGTGTGTGTGTGTTTCGTGGTTTTTTAAATTGACTTTCTTTATTGTGGTTCCTTTTTGTTAGTTGATTTATTGTTTGTTTTTTAAGTTTTTTTTTTGTGTATATTTGTTTTGTCTCTTCCTTCTGTTGATTTTCTTCTATATTTTCAATTTTTTCTTGTTCTTTTTTTATTTGATGCAAATTTTTATTCTTATTAATGATTTAGAATACCACAAAACAACAGACAATCATTCGACACTTAATTAAATAAACACCAAACAATAAATAAAAAAAAAAACAAGAATTTCACTTTTACATTTCCCATCACCACCTTCTGACGCTCCCCTTCATTCTAACCCTCACCCCTTCACCGCCCTTCATTCCCTCTCCCTCCTCTCTCTTCACTCACTTTCCTGCAGCACGGCCTTCACTCTCTCCTCTCTCACTCACCCTTTGCGTGCCCTTTCAACTCTTCCCGCTCTTCCCGATCTTCTCTCTGACCTTCCCTACTTTTCCTTGTGCTCATCCTTCTCTCCCTTTTGCTCCTCCCTCCTCTTATTTCTCCTCTTTCCCGCCATCTCTCCGACCTTCTGTATTTCCTTCTCTCTGTTCGTCCTCTTTCCCTGCCTTCTCTGATCTTTATTGCTCCTCTTCCTCTTCTTCCTTCCCGTTACTCATCTTAACTTCTTGTATTCCTCTCCTCTTTTTTTTCCTTCGTTTACTTCTTTTCTTCTTTTTTTTCCTTCTTCTTTTTCTTCTTCTTAACAGTTAGCGATCTTACCTGTGGACTTAATTAACGAGAAAACACACCTGGGTAACATTCTTAATTGACTTTCCTTCTGCACTTAACGATGCTAGACTCAGGTTTTTATTTCAGCTAATTAACCTTCGCTCGGCCTTCTTTGTGACGCCCGCCTTGTGACGTCTTGATGGCCTTTGATTTATGGTTACGTGTATCATTTCAACTGTTAAAACTCATCATGGTATTTCAGATTTTTTTTATGCTCTTGGATTTTGAGATATTGTTTTTTTTTTAGGGTATTTTCAAATCTGTCTTGTTCTTTTGGTAATTTTATCTCTATTTTTTCATCTGGTTTAGATCTTAATTCTTTTGATTTATTTAGTTTTCACTGTTTTTTTTTTCTCTTTTATATCCTTCATTAACATTTCTTGTTTATTTATTTATTTATTTGTTTATATACTTATTTTTTCAGTTTCCCTTTTCTTTTCTTTTTATTTCTTTTATTTTTACGATTTTCTTTTCTCTCCATCTTTTTTTTTATTTCTTTCATCAAGATATCTTATTTTTCTTTTATTTCTATTCATTTTTCTGTCCCCCTTTTCATTTATCATTAATTATCTTATTTTCACGCTCTCTTTATCATTCCCTTTTATTTATATTTCTTTCACTAACATTTCTTTTATTATAACTTTTTCCAGTCCCCCATTTTTGTACTCTAATTCATTCTCCTTCCCCTGAGATAAGGCTACCATTATTCCATTACGCTTTATGTTCCCGTGTTATGGTGACGAATATTCTTCATTACTCTGCTTGATGACTAAATGAATCCAGTTGCGCTTCGTTGATGTAGAATTGTACGTTAGAAGCAGAGAGAGAGAGAGAGAGAGAGAGAGAGAGAGAGAGAGAGAGAGAGAGAGAGAGAGTGATAGTATGTGTGTGCATGTGTTACCTGTAGCTTTGATATTACCATGTGTTTTAACCCCTTCACTACCATGTCGCGTTCAATATTTGGAGATTTTATGCAACTTCAGACACTTATGTTTGATTTAAAATAGCGAAGACTGGCCATTAATCTTCTGACCTCCGTAGATCCTTCCTAATGCAAATAAAATCGTCTAATCACACCCAAAACTCAAGGTAAAAAATACGTCTCGCACTGAATGGTTAGGGGGTTAGGATACGAGGAAAGGTAAAAGGCCACGCCAGCTATTGTAAGGGCAGGTAAGCTAAGGTAAGGTGGATACAGGTGGGGAAGAAAGAGGGAGAGAGAAGCAGTGATGAATGGGCATCTGTATTTATTCTCTCTCCATTTGTCTTCGTCATGCACGTAAGGTGATAAAAGGGACGAGGTAAAGGAAGGGAAAATATGCCAAAGGGAAGATGAATTGCCAGCACAGAACGGAAATAAGGAACAAGGAGCAAGGAAATGGTGATAATGAAGGTAAGGGAAGTTATATTAAGTGTTGTATTTCCGTGTTAAAAGTGGACGTGTCATGATTTTACAGTTTAAAGTAAAATTATTATTATCTTCCATATTTTTTCGTTTCTGTATTTTGGATTGCTTTTAATTTCTGAGAACTTTATTTTCAGTTTTAACCTTTATTTTAGCTGCTTTTTCTTCCTCTTCTTTTTCCTCTTTCGTCTTCCTTTTTTCTGATTATCTTTTCATTTCAACTTTATCCTCACTTCTTTTTCCTCTTCCTCCTCCTCCTCCTCCTCCTCTTTTTCCTCTTTTCCTTATGTTCTTTTAATTTCAACTTTACCCTCACTTCTCTCCTCCTCCTCCTCCTCCTCCTCCTCCTCCTCCTCCTCCTCCTCCTCCTCCTCCTCCTCCTCCTCCTCCTCCTCCTCCTCCTCCTCTTCCACCACCACCACCTCCTCACCCTCGTTTTGCCCTTAACCTTCCACTGTCTTCCTCTTATTGTGCCTCCTGCTGTTCCTCCTGTTGACAGCGTTGATGAAACTCTCAACCACAAGCATTCCCTTGCAGATAATGACACTGTGAGTAAAAAGACGGGAAAGAAAAATAATTAGCAGGTTTTGATTAACAGTGACCCGGGTGGCAAACAGCATCTTTGTGATTAGAGCTTCCTGTCGTAACGTGTACAAAATAAAAGTAATGTATTTCGAATGTTAGTGTAAGTTTATATATATATATATATATATATATATATATATATATATATATATATATATATATATATATATATATATATATATATATATATATATATATATATAATTAAGTTTGGGAACAGACATAGTTTGGGACACAGACATACTTTACACACACACACACACACTCTCTCTCTCTCTCTCTCTCTCTCTCTCTCTCTCTCTCTCTCTCTCTCTCTCTCTCTCTCTCTCTCTCTCTCTCTCTCTCTCTCTCTCTCTCTCTCTCTCTCTCTCTCTCTCTCTCTCTCTCTCTCTCTCTCTCTCTCTCTCTCTCTCTCTCTCTCTCTCTCTCTCTCTCTCTCTCTCTCTCTCTCTCTCTCTCTCTCTCTCTCTCTCTCTCTCTCTCTCTCTCTCTCTCTCTCTCTCTCTCTCTCTCTCTCTCTCTCTATCTCTATAATAACTGAGCTCACTTATCTCGATCACAGCCACTTTACGAGAATGCAAATTTCATTAATTACCGCAAAGGTGAGTCAGGGAGGCGCCAGCAGCAGGTAAAGCACCAAAAATTACCTGCGCATGGAGATTAGATGGAAGTCGCTGGATGCTGGTCAGGTGTTGCGAGTGATAACAATTACCTGCACGCTGAAAAAGGTGAACACATACGTAAGCTCACCTGTGCATCGTTAATTGGAGCCTCAGGTGTACGTTCTGGCAGGTGCTACGTGCTAGAGTTAGGGTGATGTTATCTGTGTGTGTGTGTGTGTGTGTGTGTGTGTGTTAGTGTTGCATCTTCACACATGCCTTGGGAAGATACACGGTCTCATTACAGGAAGGAGACAACAATATGATTAGTGCATGCTTTGTTTTTGCTACAATTTCTTGCCTTACCTCTTGTCTGATCTCCCAATTAGCAGGACAGGTGACAGTGTGGGATCGTGGCTGACGTATCCATTGTCTGACGCTGTGTTTGGCTTAGCTCTTCCTTAATTGCATCCCTGATCGAATGACTGAGTATTTGATTTAATAGAGTGACTTTGAGGAGAAAACTAATGTGTTTTGATTGGATTAGTGACTGTGTGATTGATTGATAGTGTGAGTGAATGAGTGAGTGAGTATGTGAGTAATAATATAGCTTAGAGAACAGTAGTAGTATAGAGCAGTGTGTGTGTGTGTGTGTGTGTGTGTGTGTGTGTGTGTGTGTGTGTGTGTGTGTGTGTGTGTGTGTGTGTGTGTCCCTTCATACATCATTTTCGAAAATTTTCCCATTTTTTTTTGTCTCCTTTGCTCATTTTCCTTTTTTGCTTCCGTTATCTTGAGTATTTTTCTAATTTTTCACGTTTTAAGCCGCCAATCTTTGTGTCTTTCCTCCACATCATCAGTTATTTATTTCCCTTTTAAGTGCCAGTTAATGTTTGGTGTTATTTGAAAAATATTCTTATCTTTTCTGCTCGTCGATTTTCTCCTTTTATCAGTCATCGCTTCCTCTTCGTCGTCATGGTCCTCCTCCTCCTCCTCCTCCTCTCCTCCTCCTTCTTCTCCTTCACCTCCTTCCTCCTCCTCCTCGTCGTCTTCCTCTATCATCCAAACAGGTTGATCCTCTTCACCTCGTCATATCTGGGACGTGAATCACCAAATTAACCACTCGTAAAGATCCGAAGTTTCTCTCCTTCACTATCAAACAGCAAGAGAAGGTGGATTTTTTCTTCAAAGCTTTCATTTTCTTTACTTGACGTTTTTTTTTTTTTTTTTAGGTTTCTAGTGTTTGTTTCGTTTGTTTTAGTGTGTGTTTCATTTTCTACGTATGATTTTTCTGGTTCATGTTTTTCTTACGAACTTTTCTTCTATTTCACTTGTTTTATTTCATGTCAGTAACCCTTCAAGTACCATGGCGCGTTTTCATATCAATTCTGGTCACTTTTTGCTGATTTTATACAGCTTCAGAAACTTATGTGGGGGATTAGAATGGTAAAGACTGTGGCTATTGATCCTCTGACATCCATAGACCCTTCCTAATGTCAATGAAATAGTCTAATCGTACACAAATCTGAAGGTAAAAATGTGTCCCAGTATTGAAGGGTTTAAGTTCAAGAGTATTATAAATTATCTCCCCTTATTTTTTATCACGATTATGTATTTCCTTTTTTTCTACGATTTTTTTAGTAATTATTGCAATATACTTGTCATTTTCTTAATTTATATATAGTTTTAATACATAATCTATAGTTTATCATATTAGACTCTACATATTTCAGTTAATTACGAAATACTTTCATTACGAAGACAAAAATCAACCGGAAGCTTCGTTATAGTGCGTGATTTTATTGAGCACTTTTAATTTTCTGTTTTGACTTTACTTTGATTAATGCGCAATTGTTGTTCATGATACGATTTGAAAATGATCATTCCAGTGTTTATTTTGTCTTTATTTTGTCATTATGAAGAAATACGTGCGTTTGGAATACAGTTTATTCTAGCACTTACCTCTAACCACTCAGGCATTTCCTCCCAGTATTATGTGCTATAAATCACAGCCATGGTATCGTGTCGAGGATAAAGTTGGTGTGATGGAGGCAGAGGCGCAGACAAACTGATTCGATTCTCTTCTCCCGCGTTCTAATTGCATAATGATCGGCTTGCACGCCATCAGTTCATAAGCCGAGGTCAGATAATAACTTTTTCGACGCGTTTATTGCTTTTGATGGAAGGAGCAAGTTAGACAAACTGATTCTAAGCTCCACTCTTATATTCTAATTGCGTAATGGTCGTCTGAGACACAATTGGTGGCGTAAATATCCTAAACTCTCATGCCGGAGTCAGATAATAAATTTTTCGATGAGTTTATTGCGAGGAAGATAATCGACTCCTTTTTTCTTTCTCTCTCTCTCTCCCGCGGTGCTAAGAAAGGAAGAAGCTGCGATGCCCTTCTTCATTTACACCTTACACAGGTAACCACAGAGGTCTTGCTTACGATAATTCACACCTGTGCTATAATTATTAGACACACACGGGCCGGAATTGTGAAATAGTTAGTGGCTTCGTAAATTCGCACACTGAAAATCATAGAGCACAGGTGCGCGACAGGTGTGGATGTAAACAAGTCCGTAAATTAAAGGTAAGTTAAGGGCGGGAAGGGAAATTTTCTCACCTGGTAGAAGTGAGGGAGGGTTTCCGGAGCAGACCAACACCCTAATTACAGGTGAAAGGTGAGCCCAAGCCAGGCAGGTGTTTTTGGTGCTTACTTGGATGCTGTGTGTGTGTATGTGTGTGTGTGTGTGTGTGTGTGTGTGTGTGTGTGTGTGTGTGTGTCGAGGTGGTGGTGCTTCTGCGTGTGCTTGTGTTTTAATTATAGGTGTGGGTGTGGGCGTGACAGATGCAATTTATGGGCGGGCGTGGGCGTGGTGGTGGTAGTGGTGGTGTAGTGGGTGTGATGGAGATTCTGCTCCCATTCCTTGCTGACGGGAGTGTTAATTTGCACACCTGACACACTCTCTCTCTCTCTCTCTCTCTCTCTCTCTCTCTCTCTCTCTCTCTCTCTCTCTCTCTCTCTCTCTCTCTCTGCCATTCACTTTCCCTTTCACTGTTTTTCTTCTCATTGTTTCTCGGTTCGAATCCCTGAAACACATTATCTTCAGTAGTGTGTGTGTGTGTGTGTGTGTGTGTGTGTGTGTGTGTGTGTGTGTGTGTGTGTGTGTGTTACAAAAGAAACCAGATTGAGAAAGCTACGTACGTTAAACAAAAGGTTACTGAGTAAATAAATAAAACAAACCTTACAATTTAGAGCAAACTTATCTCTAGTCATCGCGTTTTTTCTTGCTTATCTTCCGTCCGGTAAAAATAGATCCTGGTGAGTAATGTAATTTGATACCTATGTTGCTAGGGAGTAGAGACGAAAACTCAGCGTCTTTTGTAATAACAGCTGACTTTTCCTCAAACTCCGCCACTCGAAGGCAGGAACTTTATCGGCTTATCTGGAAAATGACAGTGTGACTAAGAAGGAAGAGGAAAAATATGCAAAAATTACGGTAAATGTCTCGGAATGATCAGGGAGTTTGATCCTTGTAACCTTTAGAAATTAATTTATAGTTTAGTGAAATTACTTATCAGGGAAGGTCATCTTAATACTTATCAGTGGAAGAAGAAGGGAATGAGTGTATTTCCATTTATTTTTATTTACATATTCTTGTCATTCACGTCTTCATTATATAATCCTTTTAACATTTAGAAATCAGTTTGTACTTTAGTGAAATTACTGGTCAGGGAATGATATTTTACTATTAATCAATGAAGGAATGAGTGTATCTCCATTTACCTTTATTTACATACTCTTGTCATTCACGTGTTGTTCACCTGCAGACGCTAATTATATAATCCTTTTAACATTTAGAAGTTAATTTGTACGCTAGTGAAATTGCTGATAAGGGAATGATATTTTACTAATCAACGAAGGAATAAGTGTGTCTCCATTTCTTTTATTTACATACTCTTGTCATTCACGTTTTTGTTCACCCGTGGACGCTCATATGTAATCCTTTTAACATTTATAAATTAATTTGTACTTTAGTGAAATTACTGGTAAGGGGATAACATATTAGTAGTAATCAGTGAAGGAATAAGTGTATCTCCATTTTATTCTTACATATTTTTACGTTTCCTTCATCTTTGCACGTTTATATACTCATCATTCTTACTCATCTATGTTCGTATCCTTTAAGTTCATCAGCTCACTAATACACATCTCATCACGTATTCCACACCTCTACACTCATACACACCCTTGTCACACCCATCTCCTTCACCTCTGCACGCTCACTAACTCATCATGCTCACCTGTACACTCATTTATGCTCATTTAGGTTCACCTCCTCACTCACACACCTACCTTGACGTTCTCATCTCCTCTACACTCTACACACCCTTGTCACCTTCTCTGTCGCCTCTTTATATGCAACCCTCCACACACAGGCGACACGGGAACACTCTGCGCTACATATCTACAGTTATGAGCGGCCACTGTGATCACGATTGGACTTTGATGTCGCCGCCTTGTACGCCCCAGGGATTTCACAGACACTGGGGAGGAGAGAGAGTCGCAGGAGGGAGAGTTTAGGTCAGGGTACTAAAAGAGGAGAGCTTTGGGTATGAGTGTAGAAGGTAACAGAGAGAGGGAGACAGAGGGATGGAGAGTGGGTGTTTCTAATTTTCATTCCTATTTTTTACGTTCATTTTGTTTTTCATAAGTATTAGTGAAGTTAATGCAATCTCAGTGAAGTTTTGGTGAATTATGATTATTACTATTATTTCTACTGGTGAAGTTGTATTAGTGAAGTTGAAGTATTTGCCTTTGTGTTTTCTGTATTTCTAGTATTTTGTTTAGTATTAGACACAAACAATAAATAAATTGATATATAAAATTGAATAGAAATAAAGAATAAAAAAACTCTTCGAACCTAATCTAATTTTTCTCGCCTCCAGACATGAGGAGGGATGTACAAGAGATCTTCCCTAACTCGCCATGTGAAAAGCAAATGATGTTCTCGTCTTGTATTTGCCTTTTCCGCATTTATTTATTTTAGCATTTTCAAGCGTTTTTAGTTATAGTATTTTAGAATCATGCATTTATTATCGTTTCCTTCCTTTTCTCCTTTGTTTATCTGTATGGTGTCCGATACGATGCTTTATCATCTTTCCATATTCCCACGTGAATGTATGATTTGAGAGCGTACCGGTGCTTCTGTTTCACCTTTTCCTGATTCACTGGCTCGAGGTCCGCGTGTCTGTTTCATCTCGTGGTCGTCACCGTCATCATCGCCCCTACTATTACCTTCCCTCTCTTCGTGCAGGAGTCACCCACCATGATGGCCATAATAATGTCTTCTATTACTTTAATGATCTCCCGTCCTCTCAAGCAAGGTCTTCCATTTCTCTCTCTCTCTCTCTCTCTCTCTCTCTCTCTCTCTCTCTCTCTCTCTCTCTCTCTCTCTCTCTCTCTCTCTCTCTCTCTCTCTCGTCCAAACATTATATATATATTTGTTTCAACTTATAATGTTTTCATCTGTCTGATTCGGCCTCGCAGGATTGTATATAATTTTAGGATGATTATTTTCTCTCACTTTTCACTGGTTTTAATGATATAACAAACACCATTGTAGAAAGCTGGAAACACACAGGCACACACACACACACACACACACAGAGAGAGAGAGAGAGAGAGAGTCTGACACAACATGATCAAAATATAAAAGGTTTTCGACACCCTAAAGTGTCTAAAATTGTCGGATCGAATCGCCTCTCGCCGTCCAATCCGATGCTCGCTTGGCCTGTCGGTGCCTTGATTTTCTTCATTAGCCGTGATTGCGCCTCCCTCGCCTCCTACAGGTTAGTAACGAGGTCGTGCCCTTTGATAGGCGCTGACTGGCTGGCTGCTTCTTCTTAGGGTGTGTTAGGAGGAGAAGGAGGAGGAGGAGGAGGAGGTGCAGGAGGTGGTGGTGGTGGTGGTGGTGGTGGTGGTAGTTGTGAAAGACAAGAAAGGTTAGATATGAAGTTTTGCTAGAAATTTTACAAAGAAGAAAAGTTTTGGGGATAATGAGAGAGAGAGAGAGAGAGAGAGAGAGGGGGGTAATGAGGGAAGGAAGGTAGGAAGGATAGCGGTGAAATTTAACAAGAAAAGACAAAAAGTAGGTCATATTTTGTAAGAGAGAGAGAGAGAGAGAGAGAGAGAGAGACTAGCAACAAAAAAAGGAGACACGAAAAGAAAGAAAGGAAGAAAGAGAGAAAGCCGACCCCACCAAAACAACGGGGCAGGCAGGTCCTCAGTACAACTCATTATCTTGTCTTTTCCAGCCGAACTTCCAAATCCGGTTCTCGCTTCGCCTTCCCGAGTGCTTCCCGTAACCCCGCCATGTTTCACCGGGGCTCTAGGTTGCCAATTCCCTATTAAAGACCCCTCCTCTCTGTCAGACACATCAAAGAGGCCGAGAAGCATTACAAAAAAAGCACAATTAACCACCAGTCTGAGGATCGCCGCTCGCTTGTCTTGCAGGAACAGGGCTGGACGGACGGGGGACCACTGGGTGTCTGCTTAAATTACGAGGCAGGAAAGGGAGGAGGAGAAAAAGCAGTGTTTTGACAAGATTTTTAAGGTTTTTCTTGGCTCAGCGAGTGTTGGAGTGAGAGTGTCCTGCGTGTTAAGGATTTCACGATAACACCAACCGGGGCCATCAACACCACACCTCGTTTTCTTCACGCTGTTTTCACCCGGGCGGCGTGTGCACGGAGCCACGAAAACCGAACTTAATTATTGGGAGGAATTTCACACCTTGCTTTATTTGCCCGTCGCGGTCAGGTGAGGGGGACGCAAACAAGGAACCGTTCACTTATCACTCCGTCTTTTGTTCCCCGGTGAAACAGTACACGTTAATTTTACCTTCAATGAAAAACGGGATGCTTAGTGGACCTTGGTATCTTGGGAAACAATTACCTGATGGGGGATGATTCACAGGTGTCGGCAGGTGAGGCAGGACACTAATTAGGGGTAGGACTTAAGGACATATTTTTGTGGGGAAGCGTTGCGTGGTGGGGAGAGAAGGAGGTTCGTGGGGGTGGATGACGAGGGTGACGTGGCGTGGAGGCAGGGGCGTTGAGTGGCAGCACAGGTGTGGGCGGAGCTCCTTATTATGTATGACAGGTGTTTATTAAGTCGATACGGCCTTTGCTCTTCACTCTCATTACACCACTCACCTTTCAGCCTCCGAGCCTTCCTCCACACGTCCTACTTCTTTCTCTCCCTCCTTTAACACCTTCTTCACCTCCCAGCCTCTGTTTCTCCCTTCATTTTCTTCCTTCAGCATTTATTCACTCTCCTTATCTCTCAACCTTTCTTACCTATTTTCTTCTTTCACTCCTTCCACCATTATCTGCTGTTTTACCCCTTTTTTTTCTTCTCTCTACGCTCCTTCTATTATTATCATCTTCTTTCATTTGCTTCCTCTAAAACTTCCTTCTAGTTAATCTCTTTCTTGCTTATTTTCTTTCAAAAAACTCCTCTTATTTGGTTACCTTCCTCTCTTCCTTCCCTCCTCTTTCAGCATCCCACGTCCCTCCCTCCTCCACTTTCCCTCCCATCTCATTCCCTCATCCTTTCACTAAACGTCATTCGTAGTTTATCCATCATCCTCGATCCAGCCTCTCCCTTCCCTTCCTGCTTCTATTCTGCTCTCTTACCTTGTACTATCTATTCCACTCTCTGTCCCATCCTACTCGTCCCTTCATCAATTCTCCCAGATCTCCCAACCCTTCCCTCCTCTCCTCTCCTCTCCTCTCCCACGGTCTCCTACAACAACTCTCCCGTTTATTCTCTGTATGACCTCAGCCAATCGCATATGTCTGAAAAAAAACTCCGTCGCCTAATGATACCACATGTTTGACAAATAGAATCAAGGTTATTGCTTTCAGTTCTCAATGGCGGTCAGTGGTAGACTCGTCTCCAACACAATGCTGCCTTGCCCCACCTCATTATACTCCCGGGAGGTCTCATTGTATGCTGTAATAGGACCGTCCCGCCACTAGGTTGTACCGCCGCGGTCAACTGCCAAGTGTAGGACCCAATCTTGGTCTGTGTTGCGTCCCTGAGAGTAATGTGTGGGTGTTTTCCTTCATTAGTTCGTCTCCCGCCCTAGTCTGCATCGCATCGCATCGCTGGGTTTTTGTCATCAGGCCCCCGCGGCGCTGCTGGGCAAAAAGTGCATGATCTTAATAACTTAGGATCACACGGCTTGACTCGACCGCGGGACTGTAGGATAAGAGGATGTATAAAAAAAACAACCAAACATCTCAACAGGGAAGGATTCTGCAGTGCTATGTTATGTCTGATGAAAATGTGGTTTATACGTGTGTGTGTGTGTGTGTGTGTGTGTGTGTGTGTGTGTGCGTGTGTGAGTAAGTAAAAAAAGCTCAGTCATTTAATTTCTTTTACTGCAACAAATGAAAGAAAATAAACAGTGACGAGCAAGAGAACAAGGAACAAGAGCAGGAAAGGAAACGAAAAAGAAAATGGGAAGTTACACAATTTCCTCACCAGCTGTTTACTTATTTATTTACTTGTTTATTCACCTTCCTTCCGCTCGCCTGCCACTCTTCCGCTGTGAGATAATTTGTGGTTGAGGAAAACGTAACGAAGGAAGGAAGAGGAGAGGTGGGTGGGTCATTTCGAAGGGTGAACTGAAGAAAATAAAGGAAGAGATAAGAAGGAAGAGGAAAATGAGATAATAATGAATAATAAAGTTGGAATATAATAGAAGCAGGAAAAACAAGGTAAAAGAAAGGAAAATGCAGTAAGAGGAAAGAAGGAAATTGTATAAAAAAGAGGAAGAAGAACTAGTAAGACTAATATATGCATGGAAAAGAGAAAAACAAACACAGGATGATGAAAATAACCCTTTACACAGAACCTGTACAAAATGATAGCAGTGATAACGAAAAAAAAAAAAAAGAGCATCAGAAATAAATAAAAAAAATATGATAAGAAATAACAGGCCAAGATTAAGATTATAGCAAGAAAAATAATAACAACAATAGCGAAATCAAGCAAGTGAAATAACGTCTGGGGATACGCGGAGGTGAGGCGACGTGAGAGGAGAGGAAGAGAGGAAGGCAAGACCAGGAATGAATGAACTGTGGTATTTACTCGAGGCAAACAGACGCCAGCACGGATCAGCCTGTTGGAGGTGAAGCCTGGGTCGCGAGAACCTGTAGTAGTAGTAGTAGTAGTAGTAGTAGTAGTAGTAGTAGTAGTAGTAGTAGTAGTAGTAGTTGTTGTTGTTGTTGTTGTTGTTGTAGTAGTAATAGGTGTAGTAGTGGGGGAGGAGGAGGAGGAGGAAGAGCAGGAAGACGTTGGAGTTCGGATCATTTGTTGAGTTTAAGTATTATGTTTCTCTCTCTCTCTCTCTCTCTCTCTCTCTCTCTCTCTCTCTCTCTCTCTCTCTCTCTCTCTCTCTCTGATAGTGACGTATAATGAAGCTGTTGTTGTTATTTCGTCGAATCATCGTATTACTTTTCCTAATTATGCTTAGTTGGTGGTCTCCTCCTCTTCCTCCTCCTCCTCCTAAGTCAGAGTAGCGAATGAGCAATAAAAGCAAACACACGCTAAGAGAAAGAGACAGAGAGCAATAATTATCCCAGCCAGTGAGAAATCAAAGAAAAGAAATAGAGAAAAGCATCGCACGTCCTGAGTCTCCCTGTCTTGAATTGTGAATGTGACGAAGCGATGAAGTTGTCGACCCTCTCACTGTTGTTTTGCTGCCTGTCAATTTATCCAGCCATTCTCTACGTCAATTTGGCGTTTAACTTTTACGAGTCAAAATGAGAGAGTCTTGAAGGATAAAACTAAGGAAAAAGTGAATGTATATATATGAATGAAGGGATTGGTGTGAAGCAGCGAGGTTTTGGTAAAGGAAGAGAATAAGAAAGTTGAATAGGGAAGGTAAGAATGATGAAGGGAAAGGAGGAAGTGTAGTGTTGCTATGAATATCTTACTTTTGAATATGGTTGAGTGTCATTGCTTTGATAACGTGTCAAAATTGCTCGATACTTTGATATTTATACTACTAAGATACTTATGATTGTTGATACTTTTTTAGATCAACTACCGGAGATAAGTGTCATGGATTTGTTAATGGCACGAAATTGTGAAATGATAACACTAGTAAAACAACGATGAATGTTAATATTAACCTGTAAAAGTGTTGTTATTGCTATCCTACAATTTCCCTGTAGATCAATGACGTGAATTTCATAAACAGGTAAAGGAAATGTTATGATGTTACTACTACAGCATTTATGATCGTGAATAGACTGCAAATATTGACATGACAGCTGTTGAGCACTATCGTATTACTGTTTATTGTTCAAACTACCTGAGCACCTCCAGCCAATCACAAGACCAGCTAGCAGTGACGTCACGGAATCCCACGCCAGTCATTGGTGGAGTATCTAATGGAGAAACTCAGTCATTGCTTCAGTAATTTTGCTAAACAAGGAAGAGGATAACCTTCGTGGATTTGCAAGACGCATCAGTGGAGGAAATACGGATTTACTTCAACCGCAGACGAGAAAAAATATGTTAAAAGGAAGCAGAACAAAGCCTGGGGAGAATAATATTATAAAACCAAGTAATGATATGCATCTTACTTCACACATCATGATTCCCAGGCCATTACAGTCCTCAAATGTTTATCCTTGCAAGCATAACTATATATCTTTTGTTTGCATTTATGTAGAGAGGAACGGGTGGGGAGGAAGGAAGGCTGACCACACGCAGTAGAAGGTTGATTCAATGGTTCGGTGGTTCATGCGTCCTGTGCCTCGTTGCATGGACAGCTGTTGGTGCAATGCGTCGCTTCCTGACTCGCAATACTGAGCGGTGACACGCCCTTCTATTAGCATTGGCTGTGTTGGCCGGCCTTGATCGTGCCCCCATTGTGTGGCGTGAATGGGAGGAAGTACGGGAGGAGAGGGGAGGAGAGGCAGGGATGGTGGAGAGAGGACATGGAAAACGGGAAGGGAGGGGGAGATAGTTTACGTCACTTTGTTACTCATATGCTTTACATTTACAAACTCAACTTTTGGTATTTCAAGCTCAAAAGAATCATCTAATTCCATAAAAAGAAGAAAATGTACCGAAATGATTCATAGCGTTATTACAATCCTATCAGTAATCATTGCGCATGCGTCGTAAGGAAAGTGGGGGTGCGATTACCCAGAAGTCTTCGGCCAGGTAGGAGGCAGTGTGAAGAGGGCAGCGGCCGAGAGCGGAGCGGCGTGGTGAGCAATGATGCTTCGGGACAGTGGGTCTGGAGGTTCGTGAGGCTTCGTTGTGGTGCTGTGGGCTGACTGGACGGTGGGTGGAAGGCCGGCCGGTGGTGACTCTGTGGCGGTGGCGGAAACCTACCTGGATGTTCTGGCATGTTGTGCTTTCCTGGTGAGTTGTTAATGATATTTATTCTTTATGCAAGGGGGGAAGCTGGCCACGGGGAACAAAAAAAAAATAAAAATAAAAAAAAGGCTCACTTGATTGCCAGTTCCTTTAAAGTGTGTTACTTAATTTGGGTGGTCATTAGTTCAGTGTCAGTACTTTCACGAGTGTTCAGTGGCAGTGCAGTTAGTGGTCGTTAGGCTTTGTGAATGCAGTGGTGAGGCGTATAGAGGCGTTTCAGAGCGAGTGCTAATATGTTCGTTTTTTTTCCAGGTATCACTCGTGTAGCAGCGTCATGGAGCGTCCGACTCAAACTGTGTCCTCTCCGGCTCTTCTCGTCCCGGCTAGACTGCACTCCTGTCTGGTAATGTTGAGTATAACGTAATGTGATGGAAAGGGGTGTATTTATTGAGGAAGATGGCACCACTGGAAAGCATAGTATATAAATGAAACTTAACGTAACTAGTAGTGTAATCTTTTGTCTAATTGGTGTGTAATTTGTTTAACTGAAGCATTTATTCGTGTATTTCCGTTGTCATTGTTTCATCGCTTTCACAATAAGAATTTGTAGCGTCTAAAATCTCAATATGAAAAGTAAGTTCGGATCACAGTAAAAGGTAATTCAAGACTATGTAATTAAAGTTTTGGATTAAATTGTCCTTAATGGCACAAACCACCAGGTATAATCGTAACTTGAGCGTCATTATCTAATGGGACAAGGTTGAGGGAAGAGTAATAGTCCGTAGTTTGGTAATTTGAGTACTGGAGGGCCGGAGGGTGGGGAGGAAACATCGGGGGTGGAGAGGAAGGTAAGGAGAGGCCAGATGGGGCAAGCAGAGAGGGCGGAAAGAGGGCAGAGTAGATAGGGAGGAGGTGGAAGGAGAGGACGGAAAGTTGGTAGAGAGTACATAGGGAGGGGGAAGATAGGGAGAGGACATATGGGACAACGAGAGAAGGTAGGGGGTAGGAACGGGAAGAAAAAGGCAGGAAAAGAGACGGGCGGAAGGTAGGGAGAGAGCACATATAGGTAGGTAGGGAAGCAGAAACAGCGTGGGGTAGAAGGTAAATGAGCAAACATGTAGAACCTCTATAGATTACCTTCAGTATTTTTGTATTTGATTTGGTATACCCGAATTTTTTAAGTGTTTCGTTGTCTTACCTGGATGTTCATCAGATGTGTGCGCGCGCATGCGTGATAGATATGGTGACGACGTAGTGGTGGAGACAAATAAAGGATACTGTAGTCTATATTTTTAGATTTTTTATTGGTTCTTTTTTTCAGTGCTGCTTCGGAACAACGGGTTGTGAGGCTTGACTCTGGACGGTCGGCTGGTGGTGGCTGGCTAAATAAAACCTACGTGGAAAGCTGTGTCGTGTTATGCTTCCTGTGGTGAGTTGTTACACATTTAGCTGTTCATAGTGTGCCAGTACGTTGTAATTGAAATAATGAAATTGTGTATATTATTTATTATAAAGTAATTGAAGTAAGTGATATAAAGTAATTGAAGAAGTGAAACAAATCATATTTATTTATTAAGTAGTAATTGAAGTAAGTGAAACAAATCAAGTAAGCTTATTTTATATATTTTATTATTATATTGTTACAGTAGTAGGGACTATATTATTTTATTAATATTATTTTATTAATATATTTTATTGTTACAGTAGGGACTAACTAATTAATTATCTCCGCAGGGCCTCGTGAAGCAGTGTGACAGTTCTTGAAAACCAGTCAGCACTCACTGGGAGGCTACTACAATACGTACGCGTTCATGATTTGGAGAGTAGCGGCATCGCACCGTGTGTCACTAGGATGTTGTTCCATCAGATGAGTGCGCGCGCATGCGTGATATGGTGACGACGTAGTGGTGGAAACAAATGAAGGGATACTGTAGTCTATAAATTTAGATTTTTTATTGGTTCTTTTTATTTCAGTGCTGCTTCGGGACAACGGGTCCGGTGAGGCTTCATTGTGGCGCGGCGGCTTGACTCTGGACGGTCGGCTGGTGGTGGCTACACACAATACGAGTACGCGTTCATCACTTCGATCAAGATTTGGCCTGTAAGATGGAGGGAGAGTAGCGGCATCGCACCGTGTGTCGTCACTAGGAGATAGATACACTGCGAAAATTAGGGCTTATTGTCTGTTTTCAAACAGGGCTGTATGTTTTCAAATAAACTAAGTTTGTCACCATATTACTACTCTCACCTGTAGCCGTTTCCGTCACCATATTACTACTACTCTCACCTGTAGCCGTTTCCGTCTATTGTCCTCCCCTGCGTTCTTCTTTTTCCTAGATTCCGTCTACTCTGCGTTCATCCATCCCCTGCCGAGTTACGCTTTCCTAGATTCCGTCTACTCTGCGTTCATCCATCATCCCTGCCGAGTTCCGCTCAACCGCCCCTTTCAATTACGTCAAACCTGTTCACGTGACGCAATCATTCAACGAGTTCGTGATTAAATTCAGAGTATCGGAGAGAGCAGGCCCAACAGTTAAAAAATTGAGGGGTAGTAATAGTATAATTATTACTACCCCTCAATCTTGAGAATACGCTGCCAGTTTCCACTGGTCCGCCCTCTCCGTTACTGGCTTCCTAAATTGCAGATTCGAAGGTCTTCATGAACTCGCTGAATAATTCCGCCAGGTGAAGGAGTGCTGAGCGTAATTCGGCAGAGAGCGTGGCTTGGTTATAGTGATCCTGTAAAGCAATGGACGACTATAAAAACTCTTCTCAATTAAGAACTACGTAGGTGAATTAAGGCTTCCTTCCTTCCCTTTAGCATGAACAACACACTAAGGTAGCATGAACAACACACTAAGGAAAATCAACACCCCGGGAAAGCTGACTAAATTCATGGCTCTAACACTGCAATCATAAAGCGCTACAATAAAAAATTAGATTGTACAGTACAATCAACTACTACTTAGGTGAATTACGCTTACCTCTACACAGTACAATCAACTACTACTTAGGTGAATTACGCTTACCTCTAACATGAACAACGCACTAAAGAAAATCAAAACCCCATGAAAGCCAACCGAGGCCCTAAAACTGGGATCATAAAGCGCATACACGTAAAAATATCAAATTGACATTAAGGGAGCCTCATGTAGAACTTCAGTTACAGTAAAAGTAAAAAAATAAAACAGAGCAATTTGAAGATGTTACACCCCGTTTGTGAAATTGCCCATTTCATGAAATGGGCAAACCCAATTCATGAAATGAACCTATCCTAACAACCTAACCTAACCATTTCATGAAATGGCCACTCCTTTGCACATTTCATGGATTAGGTTAGGTTAGGTTAGGTTCATATCACGAATTGGGTTTTCCCATTTCATGAAATGGGCAATTTCACAAACGGGGTGTAACATATACACATTAGATTACCCTATATTCAGAGCGACGGCGAACACTGACTCTCCCATTTCCCCTCCTACCTCTCTCTCCCTCCCTCCCTCCCTCCCACGCCTCACGAGATATTATACAGCAAAGAACCGCAAATCTACAACTGGCGTAAAATTAGCGTTCAGTGGTCGTGGGAAAATCACCATCATACCTGGACCTCCCGTTTCCTCGCCGCCTCGCCTCGCAACCCCCGACAGGACACGGCAACAGGTGGCCCGGGGGAGCGACTCACGCTGCGTCAGATGTTCACGGCGCGGGAACCTTGCTGACAAGGCTGGCGGGCGGTGGCTGACGGGTGATGAGTCTGCAATACACGAGGTGGAGAGAGACGTGGTGGTGGAGGGAACGGGAGGGTACAAAGTGATCGATTCAAGCTTGTCCCCCTGTAGGACTGACTGCTTTGTAATGTGTAATGATGCATGATGTGACATATCGATACCTTGTGATGTAAAACTATTTTCCTGTTGATAATCGCTTGGGAGTGTGATTACCACCAATACATCTTGATTATAACCCTGAACTTTAAAACAGAGGTAAGAATCGGGGCAAATGTCGCTAATATAAAGAAATAATACAGGTTGACATGCTTGACCGGTCTAGAATGCTGCAAGTTCACGAGAAAAAATGTTAAGACAGTAAATGTAAGTGAATATAATAAGTGAAGTCAGTGGCTTAACACAGATCAGCATTTAGTATTGAATGAATGAGAGTGAACTGTGATACGAGAATCGAGTATAACAAAGAATGAAGTGATAAAAGGACGGTGTGATACATTTTACATAACTCTGGCTGCGGTGAAGGTGGCGGCACAGATTAGCATTTAGTATACAATGAATGAGAGAGTAAATTCCGAGCAAGAGAATCGAGTATAAGAAAGAAGGAAGTAATTAAACGATTCAGTGTGATACCTTTTACACAACTCTAGTGGCAATGGTGGTGATGGCCCATATTTAGTATAGAATGAATGGGAGAGTAAATGGAGTACGAGAAACGAGAATGAAGTGATAAAAGGATTGAGTATGATACATTTTACACAACTATGGTGGCGGCGGCGACTGGATGAGTAAAATAACCTGTTAATAATCAAGGCGTCACTTTCTGTATGAGTGTTCCATCTCCTTCGGATAGTTTTATAACCTTTCATGCAATTTGTGACGCTAAAGCAGTCGGAAGAAGGTGCTTAGTGACGCAGCAATCCAGAAATAAGTACTACCCTCACCACACTTACCGGCGCGCATCTGGGCAACAGGAAGGAGGATGTGGTGTTGATGGTGGTGGTGGTTGTGAAGGATGAGTGTGCGGCAGTGACGGATGAAGGAAGAAAGGAAGGCGGGGGAGCGGGAGGCAAGTGATGGTGGTGCAGTGAAATTTTAATACGGAATGTACACAATATCTCTAGCAGTAATGAAACTCGCGCAAATTACACCAGATGCAGCGAGATTAAATGCACCGGAGGATGACTGAGGAGTGACTGGCGGCGGAGCGTTGGCGTGTAGTTATAGCTCTTCCGCTAGATGACTAAAGGAGGGCCGAACAGTTAATGAAACTAATGAAACTTGCGTTCATGTTTACTATTAGAAGAGGCAAGAACAGATAATGAAACTGATGAAACTTGGGTTAATTTTTGCTATTGGAGGAGGGACGAACAGGTAATGAAACTAGCTAACGTTTACTGTTGCAGGAGAGACGAATAGGTAATGAAACTAATGAAACCTGGGCTGGTCTTTACTCTCGGTCCTTCTCAGTAGCTCATCATACGACTACATGTGGTAATACTCACCTTACTTCACATTTACTTTTTTTTTCAGGCGAAAGCTTTTATTGATTTATATTGATGTTTACAAAAGAACTTGTAAATAATAACCGAAACTTGTTTGTGCTTGACTGCTTGTAAGTACCTTGTCTCCAGCGATACCGAGTCACGTGACGTTACTGGGTATCGTACAAGTCCAATTTTTTTTCTTTTTAAGTGGGGGAAGGTGATGGGGCAGAGATGGGTGGGGTGACAGGACGAGGGACGGGGGAGGATGACGGAGCAAGGATGAGGAGCGTGACTGGTGAGGATGGGGAGGGTGAGGGGGTGAAGATAGGATGGAGTTAGGGAGGGTAAGGGGTCGCAAAGGGCTAGGGGAGGATAATTTGAAGAGGGGCAGGGGAGAGGTAGTGGATGGGGGTATGGGGATTGTGGGAGGTAGGGCGGGTGACGACTCTTTCACCATCGCCTCGCCACTCAGCTGATCGTGAATTTGTGACGTCACGAACCATGAAACTGATTTTCTTTTTTTTTTTAGCTGTCTAGATCAAATATGGTAATAATAACGAAATTACAAAAAATATATCATTGTTTTCCTTTCTGATTAGTTAGCTAACCACCTGAACTCATAGTAATTCAGTAATTATATCGAGCTAACTACTTAATTGTCATTGGCTCGTTACCTCTAACACCAATAGTTTGTCACACAGTTACACACATACACTTATACTGTACAACTACTTACTAACAATAACCACAATAACCTCTGCTGCATTGATCTGAAATAGTTATAGCGTTACAACTGCAAATTAACGACCACCACGTAACTATCATCAGGTCGTTAGCTAAAAAATAAATAAATGCAACATCTTTCATTGCACCACAGATATAACACCGCTAGTCACAGCAACTCCTGCACTGCTATAATAAACACCGTGTTCTGGCGCATCTCAATCATCAATGCATTCTAGGACACATACAGCGAGTAGTTATGACACAACCACACGCTCGTAACACCTCTGCAGTTACCATTATACGTAAAAACTCCTAACGTAACCTTCTCCCTTTACTGCAACACTTACACTCCTGCCAAACACTTAAATAGAGGGTAAAAATAAGGAAAATATATTCTTACCGGTGCTAACGAGACTACCCGCTGATGTTACCTCCATGGAAGCCGACGAGCAAATGGAAGAGCGTCGTTGTCCAGCCTGTGTGTTCTGAGTGACGCATGCGCACTGCTGACCACTGGCATTGCGTTTTTAATTCTCATATTCTTCATAGCTTCAGGAAATTGCTCTAGATATATTACTGGACTGGTATGTGTTTATAGCTCCTGATGGCGCCGTTTTGTGTGATGATGTGGTTTTTTATGCTCTCTCTCTCTCTCTCTCTCTCTCTCTCTCTCTCTCTCTCTCTCTCTCGATCTTGGTATGTATTTGACTGCCGTTCCTTCTCTGTGTGAGGTGAACAGTGAATAGTTGTATGAAAGGAAAAGCTTCTGCATAATGACTATCGACTGCACGAGGGTCATTAAGGCAGACTTGTTAGTTTGTGGCCAATCCTTAGCTGGGGTTCAGGAGATAGCACCACTAAATTCACCAAGTTGTATGGAGAGCCACAAAGTTTTCAAGGACCTGTGATATTGATTGGTGATATATATATATATAAAAAAAAAAAAGGAAAGAAAGCGAAGGGAGAAAAGGGACAGACAACTTTCTAAGGACGTCAACAATACACTTTATTTACAAGACTACGAAAATTTTTCCACAATATTTACAACATTATTTACAACACTGTACAATTCCCCAAATAGAGGAAGTGCATTACATCTGCATTCAATATAATATAAAGAATTCAATAACATCTAGTATTTCTGAATGACGGGATTAAGATAACTTGTATTTATTTTTCCTTCGTCTCTACATTAATGTTATATAAACTTAACATAAAAAATACGATGTTTCTAGACTGGAATGGTAAGTAAGGAATGCCCATAGCGAATGATACAACGAAACACGTCCAGGAATATGATGGGAATGTACTTTTTCTTTTTATATCTCAGGAAAAAAAAAATCCATCAGCATAAAAATGTTAAAAACAGTAATTGTCATCGCAAGAGAGACAAGCGGGAACCCACCGTGTGTGTGTGTGTGTGTGTGTGTGTGTGTGTGTGTTTTAGATTTTGTATGTGTTTCATTATTAACCCTTTGAACACCATGACGCGTTTCCATATTCATTCTGCTTACTATTTGGTGATTCTATGCAACTTCAAAAATGTATGTGAGGGATAAGAATAGTGAAAACTGTCCATTAATCTTCTGACCTGAATAGACCTTTCTAATGTCAATAAAATGGTCTAATAGTACACATATCTCAGGTTAAAATGTGTCCCAGTACTGAAGGGGTTAAATATATCATGCATTTTACTGTGTGTGTTTATATGTGTGTGTGTGTGTGTGTGTGTGTGTGTGTGTGTGTGTGTGTGTGTGTGTGTGTGTGTGTGTGTGTGTGTGTGTGTGTGTGTGTGTGTGTGTGTGTGTGTGTGTGTGTGTGTGTGTGTGTGTGTGTGTGTGTGTGTGTGTGTGTGTGTGTGTGCATTCTTACAATACTATTACATTGAATCAGACAATTTCGGAAAACACCATAATTTTTGTGTCTTTTCATTCACTCCTTTTAGAAGAAGAGAAGACAAAAAAAAGTGACACAACTACAATTTTAAGTATTTCTTTACAAAAATACCCAAATCTTCCTAAACTCCAACCAACACGTGACCAATTACGTAAAAAATACACAACACCAATTCACAATTTTCTACCGCAAAAGAAAAATAATAAATATATATATAAAAACCTGTAATTTTCACTTAATAATATGGCACGAAGTAACCATCGATACCACGAAGGGAAGACCTAATATTCACATCCTCGCGTCGCTCTTTAGTTTAACCCCGAAAGAATGACTATATGTACCCTCTCGAGCGTCGCATTGTGTTAGTGTGACTGTGGCGGTGGGAGGGGGAGGATGCTGTTACCTCACACTCGACCTTGGGACCCGCTTGTGGCTGGAGTGTTTATATGGGAAGAGAGAGAGAGAGAGAGAGAGAGAGAGAGAGAGAGAGAGAGAGAGAGAGAGAGATTGTCGGTTATGTCAAAAGAGAGAGAGAGAGAGAGAGAGAGAGAGAGAGAGAGAGAGAGAGAGAGAGAGAGAGAGAGAGAGAGAGAGAGAGAGAGAGAGAGAGAGAGAGAGAGAGAGAGAGAGTGTACGACATATTGGCAAATAGAATATACACATACATACATACGTACATACATACACACGTACATGCATACACACATACAGGGAAGATACATAAATAAGCTTACAAGAGAGAGAGAGAGAGAGAGAGAGAGAGAGAGAGAGAGAGAGAGAGAGAGAGAGAGAGAGAGAGAGAGAGAGAGAGAGAGAGACGCATACAGGGAGACACGAACACTCAAACAGACAGGAACACCCAGACAGACAGACAGACAGACAGACAGACAGACACGGAAAAATAATCTCCACCTGTGATGTGAAATCCTACACAAAAAAAACGCCTCCTAAATATTGATATAAAAAAGAACCAAGGACACAAGAAGAGGAGGAGGAACTCGATAAAGCGACAGGTCCTTTCATCAACAAGAGGCGGGAAGCAATGACGCCTCTTCTATTGCTTCACAAATTGACACACACCTCTCCACTAGTCTGCCCTTTAGTACCTGACAACCTGACACTGCCACACGAACCCACCACACGCCAGCTAATATAGGAACCGGAATGCTTGTGTTGTCTACTCCCTACTGTGAGAAATAACACACTGAAGGTAGTAAAGTTACATCCTAATACCCTTGTCTATACTTCGCCACGGGGACGCTCTAAAAAAGATCCCTAAAGTGGCAAAAAGTCCCCAGAAAAATGGCTTTCATACCACCCTAAATATGGCTTGAGGTAAAAACAGATTCCCCTCCCTGGTATTAATTTTGGACTATACGTATTATAGACGTGTACAATAAGCTCATTCTGAACGTGAGTCGGTTCATTACCTTCTTGATTTCTTGCAGATTTATTTGTCCACTCCTAAAAACTTTGTGGGTCGGAAAATATAAAAAAAATTCTTGCGAAAAAAAATACGTGTGTCTACAAGTAAAAAAAATGTTGCTAGTACCAAAAGTGGTGATTGTTTGTCGATAAGGATAAAATTAACACAACACGGAACGCCTTCAACCAACCTTTCTACATCACAACACGTATTTAAAGCTCAAACAAATTCGGAACTCACTCTTACTACTTTCAGTTTGTGTTTGGTTTTTCGTAGCCTCGGAGTCCCACTGGCTATCCCTCTCGCTCTTTCTCTCTCTTTCTCTTATCTCTCTCTCTTTCAACACAAACACAAAACTCTTTTCTCGTTCTTCTTCTTTCCTTCTAACAAATAATCCTCGTCTCTCTCTTTCTCTCTTTCAAACTCTCTCTTTTTCCAGGCTTTCCTCACAAACACCAAATATTTTCCTCACTTTCTCCTTTTTCCTCATCACAAACACGATAATTTTCATGACTCACTACAAACACTAATTTTTCCATCCCTTCTACCTTACAACCTCTTTTCTCTCACCCTCTCTCTATCTCCCACACTTCACAAAAACAATTTACCTATTTTACCTTCAATCTACCTTACAAAATCAACTCTCCCTGTTTCCCTCTTCACACAATAGTTTCCCTCTCTAACCTTACATACTACTAAAGACGACACACATACGTACACAGTGGCTCCCGGGACGCAGGTGTGGTGAGGCAAACAGGACAGGTGAGAAGAGGAAGATGCCCAGGTAACAGGTAAAAAAATTTGAGGTAGAAGCAAAATTAAATACGGATGGGATATCAGTACAAAGCTGAGAGAGAGAGAGAGAGAGAGAGAGAGAGAGAGAGAGAGAGAGAGAGAGAGAGAGAGAGAGAGAGAGAGAGAGAATATAAATAAAGACAATTAAACAACACATGAACTAAAACTAAAGAAAAATAAAAGGTTATAAGTAAAAATAGGAGGAAAAGAAAACGAAGAAAAGGAAATTGAGTGAAATGAGAAAGAAAACGTGAAGGAAAGTGAAGAAAACAAAGATGAGGAAATGAGGAAAATGCAAAAATGGGACAAAATGGGACAAAACCACACCTGCCAGTTCCTCACGACACGAGCGCCCTAAGAGTTCACCTGAGAGCCGCCAGGTGGCAGTACAGACCCCACAGAGTTGATGTCGCACTGAAGGAGAAATAATAGAATAAAAAATAACAATAATAACAACGAAAGAAGAAGCACTCCGGCTAGCAGTTTGTACTATACTTATGTTAGATCCCCTATTGGGTGCATTTCAGACGATATATATATATAAAAAAAAAGACTTATCAGAACCAAGAAAATTAACAACAACGAAACACAGGAGTCGCAGAAATAAGTACAGTGAGAGAAATCACAGTTCTTTTGATTCTAAATACATCGTGGAGACTGCGTATCCTACATAAAATCGAGCAAAGGCTTCGCACTGAGGCCCTGTAGTCCCGTGGTCCCTACAAGTGAACTCGTCAAGGGCACCCAACGCGGCACACGGCGAGGCTCGGGGCGGGAGGGAGGGAGGGATGGTATGGTGGGGCGGGGAGGAACTGCCTGTACACTCAAAGGAATCAAGGGTAATAAATAAACTACTGTCAATTGTGTCATCCCCGCAAGGAACAGTTGCCCTGCGGGGTGATGGGGAAGGGGTGAAGGATGAGGGGTGAGGGGATTTCCTGAGGGGTGTGCGGGGGTGGGTGCCCCTGCCGAGGCTATCTTGGGCTGTCAGCTCAGTAATGGAAGATCTCGTAAGTTAACACTGTTTCCATCACAAGGAAGTTGGAAGACTACTACATGCACTGTTTATCTATTTGTGCTTAGAAATAGTATCACTGCTGAAATTTTTCTTTCCAAGCGTAAAAGATTTGAATAACCCCACCTTTGTGAAAAGTTGCCAAATACTGAGGCTAATGTAACCAGCTTATTGTATAAAATCCAATCATGACGAATGTCTCTGGAGCGCATGCTTCTTCTGAAGTGAAAATACATTCTATGGTAAGTCACAAGGCATCTGGAAGACAGCGGTTCAATGTATAATGTCGGTATATTGTCTGCATGAAGCACTCGTCACGTGCTGGAGATTAGCGACGCAACCCTGGATTTACGTTTTCTTTTTTAGTGACCATTGTGCATTTTCCTCCTTGGTTGGAACAACTTCTTAAAAGTGCGTTTCCCTTACTATCACACACTATCACTAGTGATAACACAGAGTTACTGTTCGTACACCGAGGCGAAGGTTTGTATTTAGCTTTAAGTCGACACAAACTGTACAGGGATCCAACGGCACCAGCTGCGTCCCGTCAGACCGTCACCTCGTCCCGCGGCGGGGGAAGAGAGGCCAGCCGGCGCGGTGTCCGGCCCACGCCGACGCCGGGAGAAGCGAGGCCAGACTCCGCTGCAGCCTCCGCCCCCTGCGCTTATCCCCGGAGGCCAGTGATGCGCGCTTCATGGAGGCGCCCTTGGCACGTGTTTTCTCCGTCCCTCAGCACCTCCGCGCGGGAGGGCGAGGACCAAGCGGTCCCGGCACCCGCGGACGGGGAGATTACCAGCCCGCGGCGCCGCGCCCTCAGTGCCGCTTCATGTGCAGCGAGAGGTGGTCTGACCGCGAGAATGACCGCTGACACAGCTGGCACTTGAAGGGCTTCTGGCCTGTGTGTTTACGGTAGTGGCGCGTCAGCTCGTCAGATCGTGCAAACCTCCACATGCAGCCGTCCCACGTGCACTGGTACGGCTTCTCTCCTGCAGGGAGAAGGAAAAAAGCTTTTACTATAAAGGTCAGAGTTGTAGAGTAGACACATCAGTCATGGCAGGTTGTGTTCACAGATCAATACTGAGCCGCAGCAGCAGCAGTAGCAGCAACAGTGGTCTGGGCCGTGGGCTCCGCACGCTGGGCGGGAACTTACCTGTGTGTGTGCGCTTGTGTGCCTTGAGATGCGAACTTTTGGTGTAGACCTTTTCGCATCCCTCAAAGTCACACTTGTGGACCTTTCGCCGCCGCAGTGCGTCCGTGTAGTCGGCAGTGGGGGGCGGCGGCCGTCCTGGTGTCCGCGCGCCCGTGGGAGGAGATGGAGGGGACGACGACGATGACGACGACGAGGAGATGAGTGAGTGTGAAGAAGGTGAGAGGAGCGTGGCAGCGGTGACGGCGGCGGCGGAGGAGATGGACACGGAGACGCCCGAGGAGGCGAGGTGGGCCACCGGCGGGCCCGAGGAGGGCGGCGGCGAGGGGCTCTCGCTGAGGGACCTCTTCCCGCACAGCGCCCTGTAAGACATCCTGTTGAGGCCAGGGAAGGAGGAGGAAACGAAGAAGGGGAAGAGCAAAAAGTGAAGAGTAACAAAGCACTCAGGATCAGAAACTGTTGGTGTTATACGAATACAAACTCAAAACTCTTAACCACATAAATAACTACAACTTAAAACACTTCAAAACACTAATTAATAAACCATGTCATCCCGCACAAAGTCCACTACAGGAACAAATCCCAGCAAGGCACAGTGAAGGACGCGCGCCAGACACTTACAACGATGCTTCTCTTAATTTGCTGATGGAGAGGAGGGTGGTGGAGCCAGTCCGCAGGGCCGCCTCCAGACTCACGCTGAAGGGCTCTGCGCCGGGCGGGGAGTCGTGTTCTGCGGGGCGAAGAAAAAAAGACCGTTAGGAAATAGAACTCGGTCAGAATATGAATGAAGTTAACAAAGAATATGATGAAGTACAAAAGCAAGAAAAAAAGTAGGAAAATGTAGGAAAGGAATCAATGAAGTTTCATTTGGCATTCTTAAGAGAAACACTGGACTGAAAACCGAAGTGACCAGCGAACAAGGAGGAAGAAAGTGCGGCCGAAAGGAATGAAAAGATAAGAAGCAGGTTACGATACCGTTTAGGAGCAACACCAGCACCAACCACAATAACAAAAACAAGTAGGAAGAAAGGAAGGCTGTAAGATAATGGCCAACACAGCTCCTCCTCCTTTTCTCCTACTCGGATGGTCATTTTACGAGCAGTAGTTATCTAGCACTGATCACAATCTTCCTTGGGACACCTTGCACGCGCCCCTCCCTACCCAGCCTCGCCCAGGACCAACCAAGACACGACCAACCAAGAACAGCCCCACCCAGCCACGCCACCTTCACCCCTCCGTCAGGCTCCCGAAGAAGGCCCAGGAGAGGAAAGGAAGAAGGAAAGGCGAAAGAAGGCAGTGATATTTCGTAATTATCGCCACTACCTTTTATCCCCTCGTTGGCAGCTTGTGGGGCTTAATGACTGGGCTTACCTGAAAGATGGGGATGCAGGTTAATTGGTTTCAGGTGGGTGTGAGTGAAATTAGCGGATATCTGGGCGTTGGTTATCGATGCTGTGAAATGGCCGGCGGTCTCACCTGGCGCTAAATCACCTGTTCTTTTTTTTTTCTTTGTCCCTCTATCTGTAAACTTTTGCGGTCAGAGAGAGAGAGAGAGAGAGAGAGAGAGAGAGAGAGATACCCACTTTGCATATACGCCACATTTCAAAGCGTCACACTCCATAAGATTCACTCCTCCGATAACACGACTCCTTGAGATTATGTGGGATTGGAGACTTCCTTTAAGAGCGAGGAGGGCGCCCTTAACACCACATTTTCTTGGGTGTTGGCGGGCTGGTGTCCACTTGATGCCCCGAAAACAGTAGTGGCGAGGACCAGTTGTCATTGAGTTACCTTTGAAAGACCACTGGAGCGCTGCCTATGACTAACGTTAGTATGGTAAATTGGTATTGAGAGGAGGAAAAAGGAGTGTGGAGATTGAAGACGGCGAAAATAAAGGCTAATAAAAGGACCAGGTGGAGGAGGAGGAGGAGGAGGAGGAGGAGGAGGAGGAGGAGGAGGAAAACGAGAATGAGTAAGAGGAGGAGAAATGTAAAAAGGTTAGATAAGATAAAGATACAAAGAATATGTGGCTTTCAACTACTATTCGCCTTCGATGGATGAGAAAGGTCCGCCCATTTTCACCACATAAAGTAAAGTGACTGAAGAAAATGCAAAAGGGAAAGGCAGAAATGGAACTGGGAAAGTGGACGCGATTTACAAGGCAGAGGGGAAGGAGAGGTGAGAGATAAGTGAAATAAGAAAAACAAAAATATTACGCCACTCAGAGATAATAGACTTTTATAGAAGATTACTGAAAAAAAGAGGATAAAAATTCAACAAAAAAAAACAGAAATATGGTAAAAATCTAATATATTTTCTTGATTTGAGAATAAAAAGACACTAAAAGAAAGAAAACAAAATAAATGAAAAAATGTGTAGAAATTCAAAAGAGCGAAGAGAAAAGAAAAGAAAAAGATAAAAAAAAAGCGAGAAAGTACGAAATAAGTTACATGTTTTCTTAACTTGAGAATGAAAAAAAAACACTAAAATAAAGCAGAAAAGAAAAAAAAAATCAACGAAATAAACGAAAGATTATGTAGAAATCCAATAGAGCGAAGAGAAACGAAAAGAAAATGAGAAAAAAGCGAGAAATTAGCAAATAAGTTCCAGTCCCAGGCGTGCAGGAGTTCTGATGACAAAAGCGTGTCTATCCAGCCTTCCCCCCAGCCCATTGTTGCGTCACCCAGCCCGAGTCCCCGCCAGACCACCAGGGCAGCCACGCGTGAGGGAGGCAGGCCAAGAAATTAAAACAGATTAGCGACAGAGGCTGCAGGGTGTGTGTGTGTGTGTGTGTGTGTGTGTGTGTGTGTGTGTGTGTGTGTGTGTGTGTGGTGGAGGGGTGGAAGGGAGAGGTGTTCAAGGGAGGACTGCTTTACTGACTGGCTGACTGACTGATTGACTGACTAGATAACTGGCTGACTGACTGAGTGACTGATTATATTACTGGCTGACTGACTGAGTGAGTGAGTGAGTGAGTGACTGACTGACTGCCTGACTCTCTCTCTCTCTCTCTCTCTCTCTCTCTCTCTCTCTCTCTCTCCCACCAGTCCCACCACACACACACACACACACACACACACACACACACACCTATTCTAAACACACCTTACCACCTAACACACCTGAGGCACCCCTTACATCACCTATCCGTTCCCTCACTACACATACTTTGGTGCACCACTCTCTTCTCTCCTTACCTGAGGCCTAAGAAGAGATGGTTTGCAATAGCTTTAATAAGGACCCTGAAAAAGCCCTCCCACCACCCTGCCGAACACTCCCGGTGGCGCCAGTCTCAGGTGAAACGCTAATTACTTCGCTCTCAGGTATTCACAGGTAAGACTGAGGTGGGAAGATGGTACGGAAGGGTGGGGAAGGGAAAGTGCGAGGGAGGAGAGGTAAGAGGAGAGAATAGAGAGAGAGAGAGAGAGAGAGAGAGAGAGAGAGAGAGAGAGAGAGAGAGAGAGAGAGAGAGAGAGAGAGAGAGAGAGAGAGAGAGAGAGAGAGAGAGAGAGAGAGAGAGAGAGAGAGAGAGAGAGAGAGAGAGAGAGAGAGAGAGAGAGAGAGAGAGAGAGAGAGAGAGACACACACACACACACACACACACACACACACACACACACACACACACACACACACACCTGCAGGCCTCTTTGCTCCCCTTATCACCTGGATCACCTAATTACTCTCCTCGCCACCTAATTACCATTAATTATATGCAATTTCCTCACCACATTACCACTTGTCTCTCTGGTTGCTGAGCGCACACACGTACACACACACACACACACACACACACACACACACACACACACACACACACACACTACGTAGAGGTGTTATGATGAAAGCTCCTTACGAAGAGAGAGAGAGAGAGAGAGAGAGAGAGAGAGAGAGAGAGAGAGAGAGAGAGAGAGAGAGAGAGAGAGAGAGAGAGAGAGAGAGAGAGACATTCCATCCATTTTCTATCACACCCTCACTTTTTCATCCTTCAAATACACATAAAAAATGAGAAAAAGAAAAACGTGCAAAAAATATAAAAAAAGACTTAAAATATCTCCTTCCGTGTAGTGAACAGGTGAAGGTCGTTACTAATCAAGGTCACACATGTACAGCAAACAAGGTAGTTCAATGTTACACCTCTTGAAGCTCTGCAAGGCTATCAGATGACCCTCCCGCTCAGCTTCGCCTCAGGTGTAGCTAATGATGTTGGTTTACCTTATATTTGTGGCTCAGGTGTTTCGTGCGCATCATTACTGGTTTTTCTTTTCTTTTTTTTTAGTTTGTCTTTTAATGTTGTTTATGATGGTGGTGGTAATGGTGGTGGTGGTGCAGTTGTTGTTGTTGTTGAGGAGGAGGAGGAGGAGGAGGAGGAGGGAGGTGAGGGAAAGGGAGGCAGTGATATGAGTACTAGAAGGCAAAAGAAGTGAGGAAAAAGTACAATTCTTCTCGTCATCCTCTCCACCTGTCTTCCTTTGATTTAGCCAATGAGGGGCCAAGAAGTCCTCAGCAGAAATAACCAATAGAAAGTGGCTATTTACTCTGTCTCGCTGGCCACTAAATCATTCGTCTTGGCTCCCAGCACAAGGGTGAAGACGCTAATTAAGTATTCTCATCCTTCATACACTCTGCAGTCAAAGCTCCTTCCTTAATCACACCTCTGACCAGCGCAAACAAGCCACTCCAGCCATTTGTATTATTTTGTATGCGTGTGTTTGTATTAGTGGCTGTGTTAATTGTGGTGTTATAGTTTATTTGTATTAGTTATTTTGAGTTTGTTGTTTTATTTCAGTGTTTTGTTTATATGGTGTAATTTGGTTATTGTGGTTTTGTGTAACTTTTTTGTTCATCAGTTTGTATGAGATGTATTTACCTTCCGGATTAGTATTATTGCTATTGTTTTTATATGGAAGGAGAATATTAAGTATGAAAGGTGACATTCATAACTAGTGAAAAAATATTAAACAAATTTTCAGGGTTGATCTGTAGCACTGACTGACATGATTTTCTTCACCATAACAAAAAAATCACAGTAAATTTTGGTTCAGTGATAAAAATGTGAAAAAAATCTGTATTATTGAAGAAGAAGAAGAAGAAGAAGAAGAAGAAGAACAAGAAGAAGGAGAAAAAAAAGAGGAAAAGAAGAAGCAGCAGAAAAGATAGATGGTAATGAAGAAGAAAAAAAAATATAAGAAATAAAAACTTCAATAGAATTTCTTTCAAAACACGGTCTATCTTTTGAAATAAATCATCGGGTATTGGACAACAGCAAGTTCGTTTTCTGTCCGAGTGAGCGTTCGAAGCCTGACTGAGATAATCCATGAATTATTCTTTTGTTTTGTTATCAGCTCCCTCATGCATCTCCCTCTCTGGTATTGGCGGAGATAACACACTGATGAAGCGGTCACCTGTTACCTGTCCACAGCCTCACACCTGATGCATCACTACCTATTATTCTCCCCGATAGATGGCAGCTGGACCAATGTTGAGCCTCACTATCGCCATTAATTGAGGCTACAGTTACCTATCCAGTTATTTATAAGCTTAGTTGGGTTTCACTGCGTTGTTAAAGGACGTGTTTCTTTCATGCAACCTTCCTATCTTTATACCATCAGCACCTGTGTCGATGTTAACCCTCACTTCCTCCATTAATTGACGCTATAGCTAGGTATTAAGTCATTTATTTGTGGGTTTCAGAGGACAAGTTACATCGCCTCTCAGGATAAGCTCTCTAACAAAGCAATGCACTGAGATCATACTTAAGCCGAGCAAGATTCAGATATTTTGCTTATTTTCGTGACAATAAAGTCATGAATACTTGAACATTTACTGTAACTCATGTAACTGCAACATTACTAACTTATTATAGAAAGTTACACCAACGTTTAGGATTACTACAACTGCGCACCGAGGTTTAATGTATCCTAAATGTTTGGTTTTCAGTCTCAAGGGGAATTATTCATCTTGCTTCATCCCTTACTTAGTTTTTATCCCTCTAGATGGCAGCACTGTGGTTGGCAATGCTCTCTAACGCCATCTATGGAGTGAGTGCCAAAATGTATCTATAATCGTTAGTATTTTTTTGTTTTCATCGTATGGAATGGAGGGAATTTGTCCATTTTCTTGGTGAATTATTAGAACAAAGAAAACGTGAGGAGTTCTGACGTCAATGAAAATACTGTTGTTACTCTGACGAAAACGGTGAGTGAAAATAAGCGATGAACAAGTGAAAACAAAGAACTTACGAATTCAAACATAAAGATGTATAAATATATGCAAAGCGTTACACATACCCGTATTCTGAAACGCTTTGCTCTCTCTATCACTACAGTTGAAGATAATTGTGTTATTAAGAGTATTTCTATGGTTCTGGTGATAGATAGGCAAGATTTCTAGGTTATTAAAAGGAAAAACTGTCTTGAAAACCAGGCTAGTTGTCTCTATGTCCTTGAAAAATTAGCATATTGAGACGAGAAGGCGTTCTGAATACTGACGACACACACACACACACACACACACACACACACACACAAAGACAAGCCAAGAAACACAATACAACATGCATAAACTGGCAAGCTAACCTCACCACCCTTCCAACGCCCCCTTTTCCTGACCCTTACAAACCCCTGCTTCAACCCGAGCGACCCCCATCCCTGCCAGTCCCTCTCGGAGCCTCATCCCTGCCGCACCTTTGACCTGAGCGCATTAAAACCTAGGTCAGAGGTCAGCTGTTGAAAGGGAAGATGCTGCACTTTCCACATAGGGGTTACGAAAACATTCCTGTTCAACTCGAAATGCTGGTGGGAACGTATCCACAGGAGGAGGAGGAGGAGGAGGAGGAGGGGCGAGGGAAAGGGAGGCGGTGATATGAGTACCAGAGGGCATAGGGAGTGAGAGAGAAGAGGAGGGAGAGAAAAAGAGGGAGGGAGAAAGCGAAAGTAACAAGTAGGGTGAGGAAATGATAAGTGTGAGAGGTAAGAGGTGGTGAAGGAGGGAGGGACATATTGGTGTGAGAGGTGAGAGGGAGAGAGAGAGAGAGAGAGAGAGAGAGAGAGAGAGAGAGAGAGAGAGAGAGAGAGAGAGAGAGAGAGAGAGAGAGAGAGAGAGAGAGAGAGAGAGAGAGAGAGAGAGAGAGAGAATCAAACATCTCGGCGTCTTCAAAGAGAATGTATCGATATCAAAAGTCAATAACAACACTAAAGCAAAAACAAATATAGAAACAAACTGAAAACATATGAAAACTCGTTCCTGTATTGTATTTTCTTTCAATTTCTCGAATATCAAGTCTATTTTCAATTAATTCTTAATACATTCATCACCTCTCGAATATCCAAAAGAGGGAAACAGAGGGAATATAAATAAAAGAGAGAGAGGAGATTGGTTGAAGAGGTAGAGGGAGAGAGGAGAAAAGAGAGAGAGAGACAGAGAGAGGGAGAGGCTCGTGAATAGAATACAAATAAGGGGATAAAACAGATTCGCAGGGAGAAACAAGTAAACACTCACCACTCGCCCATTCCTGTGACGAGTGTGACGGAAAATACGAACCCAGCCAGAAAACGACGAAATATATCAAAAGGAAAGGCAAGGACGTCACGAAAAGGAGAAAAAGAAAATCCCACAACGGAGAAAGTAACCAGAAATAGAAGAAAAACAGCTCAGGGGTGGAAAAAAATCAGAAATTCTATAAGGAACGAAAGAGAGAGAGAGAGAGAGAGAGAGAGAGAGAGAGAGAGAGAGAGAGAGAGAGAGAGAGAGAACATGAAAAATCACAGGAAAACTTCTCATAACCAAGAAAAAAATCGTAAAACAGAAAAAAAAGATAAATAATAACATCAATAATAGATAAAAAGTGAAGAAAACTTGTAAAGAAAATGAAAAACAGAAGAAATCAAGAAATTATACAAGAAAACTAAGCAAAAATCAGAAAAAACACGTGTAAAACAGGAAAAGTATACGTATAAAACATGATCTAATGTTTATACTCACCATTTTTGAGGGAGAGGTCAACCCCCACACCGATGCTTTGGAGGGCGAGGGAGGAGATGGTGGGCACCTTGAGGACGACCCCTGAGTGATCCTTGAAGCTGCGAATGGGTAGGTCAGCCTCCTTCTCGTGCAACTTGGTGGTCCTCACACTCAGGTCCACTGGCTCCACCTGCTCCGGCGGCCCCTCAGCCTGCAGAGGTGAGGAGTGGCGGTGAGAGTGTTGACTGGAGTGCTGTGGTGATAAATCTAGGTTGTAACTCCTACTCCTACTGCTGCTGCTGCTGTTACTCCTGCCATTGTTACTTCTATTGTTACTACTACTAATAATAATAATAATAATAATAATAATAATAATAATAATAATAATAATAATAATAATAATAGTAATATTTCCAAACACCTAAAAATATACCTCAATAATGGATGCCCTTAGGTTCATTTACCACTACCACCACCACTACCACAACCACCACTATTACTACTTCCACCACTATTATCAACCCCGCCACCACCACCACCACCTCTACTACCACCACCACTACTACTACCACCACTACTATCACTACTACTACCACTACTACTACTACTACTACTACTACTACTACTACCACTACCACTACTACTTCTACCACCACCATCACCACCACTACTACTACTACTACTACTACTACTACTACTACAATATTAACCCTCACACAGGCCACAAATTAAAACAGACAATATGACAAAATCAAGACAGCGGTACAAGTTATGCAAGTTTTACACCATCTAACCCACACATTCCTCCTCCTCCTCCTCCTCCCTTTCCTCCTCCTCCTTCAGTGGCCTTACCTCCTTGGATGTCATGTTAGGATGCATGGCTGGTCGCTTCCCAAGAGCAGGGACCTTGAGAAGTACAGGGGCCGCTATCCCCCCCTCCTCGCTCACCCCCACACGCTGCAGAAGAGAAAAATATTAAAACACAGGCAACAACCACATCAAAAAGTAATACACAGCTTTAATTAATACAAGAATGTTTTATCACGTTCACTACTTGGACGCATTTTTACCCTGAATTTGGATACGATTAGACGGTTTTATTTACATTAGGAAGGGTCTATAGAGGTTAGAAGATTAATGGCCACAGTCTTCACTTTTTTAATCCCCCACATAAGTTTCTGAAGCTGTATAAGATCATCAAATAGTAAGTAGAGTGAATATGGAAATGCGTCATGGTACTGAGGGAAGTTAAGAGTGTTTATAGGTGTTTGTGGTGATTTACAAAGAAATGTATTAAAACAAGTAACCACGACATAAAAAGTAATATAAAACGTTAACTAATACAAGAATGTTTCCTGGTATTTTTATATATTTGTGGTGATTTAAAGAGAAATGATCAAACACAGGGATTCACGGCATCAAAAGTAATACACAAGAATGTTCAAGGGTGTTTTTATATGTTTGTGGTGATTTACAGAGAAAATTATTTAATCATAAGAGAAGCACGTAAACACGGCATGAGGAAGTAATACACATCGTTAACTAATAAAAAAATGTTCACTGGTGTTCATGAATATTTGTGGCGATTTACAGAAAATAGTATTAAAACAGGTAACCACGATATAAAAAAAATAACACTCAACGTCAATTAATACAAGAATATTTAAGGATGTCCACTAATATTCGTGGTGACTTACAGGTATTAACATTTTCTACAGGTATAGCGAAAAATACTACACGGCAATTAATACAGAAATACACAACCATTAATAACACAAGTATTTCATTGACAATTAAAAAAGTAAAGAGTCAATGAACAATTATAGAAGAAAAGCCCAGGTGAATGTTAACTATATATTAAAGATCAATTAATAACTATCGGTATGTTTAACGAACCCATTTGAATTAAGCTGTTAGAGGAATTTTAATAGAGAGTAAAGCACGTTTCAATAAATGGTGATCTTAAAAGGTAACTCGTTATGTGCGATCCCGAGGCACTTAAAGATACACTGAAAGACTCAAATGAAAATACAATTATCAGGGTATTGTAATTATCGTCAGCGGGTGGAGGAGAAAGTTTTTTGACTCCTAGACTGCACACATTACCGAGGCTGATCAATGGATAAGTGCGCAGCGAAGCAGAGAGAAGGGTAACTATTAGTATTACTGTATGCATTATTCTTATCTGAATATTACATGTCTTCAGGCTATAAATAAATGGAGAATAGACACTAGACATTGATAAAGGCGAAAATACCATGAATTCTCTACACACACACACACACACACACACACACACACACACCCTGGTGACTAGTACCTTTTTATCTGCAATCTCTCCTTTACATACGCATCTTTATCACATATTAACATTCATCTTCACAAATCAACATTTCTCTGCCTCTATCCTCACCTCACTTACTGGCAGGTGGGCCAGGTGAGGCCGTGCACCTGAGCTCACCTGTACGTTACCATGCACGGTGAATGTCTGACCTCGCATGACTCAAGAACAAAGGCACATGCAGGTGAAGTATTGGTAAGGTACAGCTAAGGTACAGGTACAGGTACAGACACCCAGTATTTCAGAGTCCAAGCCCCATTCCTGCGTTCTATCCATTTGTTTCCTTATGCATCACACCTCCTCCATTATTTATCTTATACCGTCCTCTGCTTCTCCTCCCCTTCCTCCTCCTCCTCCTCTTCCTCGTTTCCGATCACACATCCTTCTCCTCCTCATCATCACAATCTTCTCCTCTTCTCTTATGTACGTATATCACATCTTACCTCCCTCTTTCCCTCCCTTATCTTCCTCTTCCTCCTCCTGTACCTGCCACACTACCACGGTACCACCTCTTCTACCATTGCTACTAATGTTACGTTCCGCCACAAATTACCTCTAACGTTTTCTTTACTGCTTCCTTTCCCATCTTTTCATCCAACTCTTCATTAGCACCTTATTTCCCTTCTTCCTTCTTCTCCTTCCGCCATATCCTCTACATCCATCTACCCACCTGCCCTCCATCCCTCCACCTGCCTGTCCTTCATTCCTTTCCCCATAGCCCTCTTCCCTCTCTCCTTCCTCCCTCACGCCTTGTATTCTTCCCGCTAACAGCCAGCCACCTGCTCAGCACCTAAACAACCTCAGCCTTCTCCCCCTTGACTTCCCTCCCCGTCTCCCCATTAAGAGTTAAGGGGAGTGGCACGTATCCCGAGGCACGCCCGTACAAACGCCCATTATCTTTTTTTCTTACTGTTTTTTAAGGTAGAATCAATTTCCTGCCTTTTTTTTCTTGTTTGTTTTTGTTTTATGATTTTGTGTGTGTGTGTGTGAAGGGGCTGACTTTTTCTTGTTTTGTTTTGTTTGTTAAGGAGTGGTTTCCCTTTTCCTCTCCTTTGTTTCTTGTTTTTCTTTCTTTTTTTTTGTGTGAGAACGTGAATTGTTATCTTTAAATTTTTGTTTTTGTGTGTATGTGGTTTATTTTTTCATTAATTTTCGACTTATTTCTATCTTTCGTTTTTCTTCTGTTTTATGCATTTATTTTCTTTCTTCTCTTCATTCATTCATTATTATTTCTTTCTCATAAAAGGTGAATTATTTCTTCGTTTTTTTGTCTTTGTGTGTGGTTTCTTTTTCATTAATCTTCAACTTATTTCTATTTTTCGTTTTTCTTCTGTTCTATGCATTCATTTTCTTTCTTCTCCTTCATTCATTCATTATTTCTTACTCATAAAAGGTGAATTGTTATCTTCGTTTCTTTATTTTTGTGTGTATGTATATTCTTTTTCATTAAACAGACTCATTTCTACCTGTTCGTTTTCCTTCTATTCAATGCATTCACTTTCCTTCTCCCCCTTCATTCATTAAACATTGCTTACTCATATCAATGTTTCTGCATCCTGGTCTCTGTGTCACTGGGAAGGAATAGAAAATTGACTTACTATATAAAGAAAGTCCTTGCATCAGGTTTTCCTTGAGTTCCTGCTTTTATTTTGACATTTATTCAATTTATACTTTTATTTGCATTCCACTCCTACAAAGTCACAGGAGAATAAAAAGAGGAAAGTTTGAGAAAGTGCCTTAGTTGTAAAATTTCTTGGTAAAAGCATTGAATATTTGTTTTAGCTTCCTTTCCTACGCTTTCTCCTTTCCACTGTGCATAAATAACGAATAACAAAGACAAATAAATAAACGTTACGCTGAGGAAAAAATATCGTAGAAAAAAAAAGAGGGAAAAAATATCGTACCATAAAATAGGAACATTGACACCAACACACACACACACACACACACACACACACACGCAGCACCATAAAGCATAGCAGATTTTCCCTTTTCTGGTCTAGTAAGCATAAGGTCGAACACACCCTGACACACCCTTAGATTTTGGGCTTAAAGTTTCCTCCCCTTCTTGTCTTTGTTTTGACTCCATCTGCGTGAACTGTAATGTAAAACGTTAGAGGGAAACTGGTAAACTCTCTCTCTCTCTCTCTCTCTCTCTCTCTCTCTCTCTCTCTCTCTAAAGAATGGAATATAATTATACTTTATATACATATTTTGTTGTTGTTTTGTCCTGGTAAGCACAAAAAAATATGTAAAAAGGAGAAAAGAATGAATGAAAGAGATGAAGCAAAACAATGAAGATGAAGAATGAATGAGAAAAAGGAATGTGAAGGCCATGCGTCAGTGTACCTGTGTGTATGTCTGTGTGTGTGTGTGTGTGTGTGTGTGTGTGTGTGTGTGTGTGTGTGTGTGTGTGTGTGTACAGCACCGTAACATCCTGACCTTCACCGTGACAGCTGTGATTTGTTACTCTCCGTTGCCCGTTTGTCTGAAAAAAACCCAGCCCACACACACACACACACACACACACACACACACACACACTACTACTACTACTAGAAGAGCACCACCACAGACCCTTACTGACGTCACAGGCGAGGGCGGGGACATCAAATGAGGCAGGGAAAGCAGGAGGTCTCGCGCGCATCCAGTAGTGAGCATCCTATACACAAAATTGATCTAAGTCCCAGCCTCCGCCTCCCAGTGTCCAGCCCCCCGCCACGGTCGCCAGTTATACCGCCCCTTCAGTGCACTTCCTATCGTCACTGCTCCTCCCCATCTACTGTTACTTCTGGTTTCCTATAGCTATTTCTTGAGGCCTTAAGTATTTGTCAAGTGTTTATCCATTTTTCCCGGTTCTTCTTTTATTATTCCTTCCAGGCTTCTTCTCTTTCTCTCGACGTCTCACAGTTCTTTCCTTCCTTCTACAAGTCTTCCTGGTCTCTCCCAGCTCCTCTCGGCCGCCTAGTCTCTCATATCTACGATTCTAATTGAGTTTCTACCAGTGACGACCCGCTATTCATGGTTGAAAAGGATGTACTGTGCGTTATTTATATTTAATGTGGTTTTCCCTCCCCGTGGCTGCAGTCAAGGTGCGCGCGAGTACTTGACATGCAAAGCAGCGACAAAATACTGTCCACATGTGACTTGACCAGGAAATGGGACACTGTAGGCCTGCTTTCCCGTATCCTGCATGCCTATCATCACTTGTGGACATTTCACCCCAAACACGGAGGCGGAAGGACAGACGCACAAACACACACACACAAACGGGCACTACACACGTTCGCAGGCCACAGGGAGGAGGTCGCCAGCCCAGGGGAGAGGGAGGAGGGAAGGCGAGGCTGGTGGCGGCAGGTGTTGCAATGTTACCAGATAAGGCGACACACCTTTCCTGAGGCGGTGTCTGCATGCTAACACGAACCTTCGATAACTTCTTTTTTTATTTTGTTTTGTTTATTCTAATTGTTTTTTGTGTGTTTCCTTCACGTTTCGGAGACACACACACACACACACACACACACACACACACACACACACACACACACACACACACACTTATTTTACATGATTTCTTTAGTTCATTACTCAATAAATTATATTTTTTTGCTTTGATAAATAGCTAAATCTCTCTCTCTCTCTCTCTCTCTCTCTCTCTCTCTCTGATGACATATTCTCTTACCTTCCACCTTAATGTTCATCTCTCCCTTCTTTCCTCTCCCCTTCCCCTCCTTCTCCAACCCTCCCACTGACCCGGAACCTTCCCCATTATCCCCACCATCACTCCCGCGTACATTCCCCAACAAAAAACTCCACCACACACCCCTCCACTCCCTACCACAGCTCCCTGTCCCGCCACCGTCACCCCAACAGCTCTCCCAGCCTCCTTCCTCTTATACATCCTCTTCCCCTCCTTGTCTTCTCCTCCTTATACACCACACATGCTCATCCTTCTCTTCCTCCTCCATTAAACACTCCTCTTTTCCTTGACTATTTTCTTCTTTTTCATTATCATCTTTTCTTCTTTATCTTGCTTTCTGTTCCCTTCGGTGCAGGATTCTTCTCTTCTCTCTTCCTTCCTTTCCTCCTTCCTTCTCTCCCTTCCAATCGACACTTACGCCCCTCCCTCCTTCCCTTTCCCTCTCTCTCTCTCCCTCCCTCTCCCTCTCTCTCTCTCTCTCCCCGACGGCCGCGGAATACTGATGTCTTTTAACTGCTTGTAAAAAAAGTATTAGATTTTTCGAGTCTGTCTCTGACATTCTTTACGTCCGTGTGATTAATGGCGCTTTTTCAAAGGTTTAATTACGAATATTAATTGTGGGGAAATAAAAATGGTATTTGCAAAAGGAGAAATGTATATACAAAGAACTCCCGCTTGAAATATAAGAGGATTTGCTTTTTTTTCTATTTTTTTAGTTATATTTCAAAATGACAATAAAAAATGAGAGGTGATTGTCCTTGAGGATGAAATAATGTGATAGATGCGCAAATGTCCACGTGGTGTGATAGGCGCGTTAACACTGGAATAATAGCGAAGGATGAATACGAAAGAGAAAGAAGAAAAGGCACATATAAAATAAAGAATAAGACGACAAAACAACCAAGTAAAGAATGAGGATAATGACTCAGGAAAATGGTGAAAGAAATAACTGAATAAAACACATAAATGGAAGAATCAAGGAAAATGATAAAACACTAATAGAATAATGAATCAGAAACAAGATGAGAGAGAGAGAGAGAGAGAGAGAGAGAGAGAGAGAGAGAGAGAGAGAGAGAGAGAGAGAGAGAGAGAGCAACCTTGGGACGCTGTGGTGGTGCACAAACCAACTATTAACATTCAGTTTAAATATTGCAACACACACACACACACACACACACACACACACACACACACACACACACACAAAATAAGCAGTCACGTGTATTCAGTGTGTACAGAAGCATACACACACACACACACACACACACACAATCTCTCTCTCTCTCTCTCTCTCTCTCTCTCTAGCACACAATCAAACATAATAAAACAACTACAATAACACACACACACACACACACACACACACACACACACACATCACTACCACTACTACCACTATCAAAACAAGCAGTCAAACAACCTTTATCATCACAACCATTATAATTACCTTCCTCTGAAACTACCACCACCACCACCACCATTGCCATATCACAAACAATCACAATGAGAGAGAAAACCTGATAACACGACATATATGCAAATAATAACAGAGATACACCAATCTTTCTCCCTTCCTTTCCCTCTACACACCTGCACACCTGCCTTGATTGCACGCAGGTGAGTCTAGTCCCCTGAAAAATCTTGCTTCTCAGGTGGTTTTCCTCTCATTAATTTTGGGGGAACCTGATTATGAATTACAGGTGAAGTAGGAAAAATATTATCTATGATCCTTGTCTTCTCTTTCACCTGCACGAAGGTAATCAAGAGAGAGCACCACAATAGTTTGATTCCCTGCAGGTGTAACATCAAACCTTTTTAGCCACGTGTGAAAGCTGACATAGCGATATCCTTCCTTTCCTCCCTCCACTCCCTCCCTCCCAGACAGGTGAGGGAGAGGTGGGAGGGAGGGAGGGAGAGGGACCCGAGACAACCACCCAGTCGCCCACTACCAAATATGACAGCCTCCTCCATGGCCAGGCGCCCCTTCTCATCTCCATCGCTACTATCTCTACCTGCAACGCCTCTCTACCCTCGCCTGCTTCCCTACACTGCCACGCTCCTTATCCAGCTTTTATACACGCACTCACCCACTGATACACACGATACCATCCAATAATATGATCCTTATCCTACAAAAGTTCCTGGGATATCTTGATCTGCTTCCTGATTGGTCCACGGTAGGATTCAGAGTGAAGCCAATCATCTGGTCTTGCCTCTAGCAGTGACTACATCCCTCTGCCATATTGGTCTACCTCGGCCTACGGCGGTCATTATTTGCAAGTGAGTAAGCTGATTTACGTTATGGGAGAGGCAGGTATGTCCGTATTCCATATATGCTGATGAATGGAGAGAGGCAAGAGAGGGAGGGAAGAGGCAAGCCGGGAAGGGAGATGGGTTGAGTGAGGCGAGATGGATAACGGGGAGGTAAAGATGGATAAGGAAAGGTAAGGGAAGGGAAGGACTGGAGGCTGTGAGGAGAAATGAGGTGAGTGTTTGGAAGGTAATGAGAGGCTGGGTTTATGGAAGAAGAAGGAGAGGGAGGGAGAAAAGATGGCAACATTGCGGTAGTGTTGGCAGTACTGAAGCAAACACAAACGAGGAGGAATAAAAAAGTACATGTGATTTTGGAAAGCCTTGGAATCAGTCTCAAAATACGACTCGTTCAGTGTTTTCTGCTCACGTTCCCAACCTTGAGGGGAGATTAGGTAAGGAAAAAAAGTGAAGGTTAAGTTTTCCAAGGCGAGTTTTGTAACGATAAAAAAAAGAAACGTGGAAGAAGAAAAAAAATAATAAGAAAAAAAGAGAAGAGGTGAGAAAGAAGTGTGAAAAATAAACCAGCAGAACAGAACGTACACACACACACACACACACACACACACACACACACACACACACACACACACACACACACACACACACACACACACACAGCAAAGTCAAGGACACTAATAAAAACACCTTTATAAAAAGAGAAAAAATAAGGAAGTAACAAAAATACATACAATTAAAGCAAATAATATATATAATAGTACAAAGAAATGTTACATATGAGACAAGAAGGTGGGAAAGAAGAAAGGAGGAAGGAGGGAGGGAAGGAGGGAAGAAGGAAGGAAGGAGAGAAGGAAGGAAGGTTGGAAGGATGACACAGAACCCGGATGCTGTCCAGACCTGAGAGGAGGAGGAGGAGGAGGAGGAGGAAAGGATGATAAATGGAGACTGAATGGAGAGTAAAAAGAAGATATATAAAATGGAAGTATAATAATTAAATAAAGAGAAATATTAACACGAATAGAGGTGAAAGGATACAACAGAAAATTAAACAATAAAAGGCAAGAGAAAGCTTGAAAGAGCACACGCAAACACACACACACACACACACACACACACACACACACACACACACACACACACACACACACACTATCAACCAAATTAATAATGCAAATACAAGTAGCATGAATAGTAATAACAAAATGAATAAACAAAATATATAAACAAAATTCGATAAACAAAACAAAAAAAAAAAAAAAGAAAGAAATGGGATGATAAAGTCGTCACGAAAAACGTAAGAGAGAGAGAGAGAGAGAGAGAGAGAGAGAGAGAGAGAGAGAGAGAGAGAGAGAGAGAGAGAGAGAGAAACTTCACTCCTCATCTTTAAATAATAATATAATAAAAAAAAAAAACAACAGGCAAAGACACGTGCTCTGTTTACCTGAGAAACAGAGGGAGGGACAAGCCAGGTGTTTTCCTTGTTAATAATTCACCTGTGCCAAGCCTCAGGTGGTGCGTGGTACTTCAAGATGTAAATGTAGGAATGGTGTTGAGTTTGCTGATCACCACCGTGGTATACTGTGTGGTGCTTGTGGTGGTTGAGTGGTGGTGACTTGGTGGTGGTAGTGATGGTAGTGGTGGTAGTGAACGAGGTGGTTAGTGGTGTTTATTGTATATTTTATTGTTGTGGTAGTAGTAGTAGTAGTAGTAGTAGTAGTAGTAGTAGTAGTAGTAGTAGTAGTAGTAGTAGTAGTAGTAGTAGTAGGAGGGAGGGAAGGATATGTTATGTTATGTTAGATTAAGTTAGGTTAAGCTATGTACTAGTAGTAGTAGTAGTAGTAGTAGTAGTAGTAGTAGTAGTAGTAGTAGTAGTAGTAGTAGTAGGAGGAGGAGGAGGAGGAGGAGGAGGAGGAGGAGGAGGAGGAGGAGGAGGAGGAGTGGGTGTGTTTATGCTATGTTAGGTCAGGTTAGATTAAATTAGGTTAAGTCGTAGCTGTAGTAATAGGAGGAGGAGGAGGAGGAGAAGGTGTGTGTGTGTGTGTTGAGCACAGGTCGCGCCCATCTGGCCCTGCTCGGCTCACCCATCACCAAGACAGAGACTCATCAAGGATTCACTTAAGCCAGACGAGTAATTCATCACTGCTGTCCTGCTCTAATGAATGAGAGAGGCCAAGGCATTTCAGGATTGTCATATTTCACTCATCTCCCTCTCTCCCCCCCTCTCTCTCTCTCTCTCTCTCTCTCTCTCTCTCTCTCTCTCTCTCTCTCTCCCTGTGGTTCTGTTATCAGTAAGTTATTCATGCAGGTGATTGCTTAAAATATTCATTATCTCGTGTCTCCAAGGTGGTTCCTGCACTCAAATGGCTTTCTTATCTTGATTTTTGCGTTGTCAGAAGGAGACTCTTGTCTGCTGTGTGTGTAAGCTGCTCTCACACACAGATAGATACATATTCACTGACCACAACCAAATATTACAGTTATATTACAGTTACAGGAGGGCTTGGAAGGTGTGGGCCATCAAAATTTTCCTATAAAAACTTGTAAATGGCTTAAACCAGAATAAAACATGAAACACATAAACAAACAAACTCATGAAATGCCTAAAGCAAATCAAGCTATTGCACACACACACACACACACACACACACACACACACACACACACACACACACACACACACATAAATACATAATACAACTTTGTCTCTGAAATGATATAAATAAAATCATCATAAACATATTGAAACAGAAAGCACATACAAAAATATAAACTCCAATAATTAAAATGACAAAAAAAAAAAAAAAAAAAAAAACCGGTTAATGAATGAAACACTGTGACAAAACCCTAATATCCTTATAAATGAAAGAAATATGAGGAATGGAAACGAAAAATAGGTAATTAGGTTAAAAAGAAGTAAAATGAGAGAGAGAGAGAGATAAAAGAAATGATAAAGACAAAAGCAAGTTGGAGAAGAGAGAAGGAAGAATAAAAAGAAGTAGAAAGACAAGTGCAGCAAAATTAAACAAAAAGATGGTTAAACGAGAGAAGACAGGTTAAACAAGATGAAAGAAGGGTAGAAAAAGAGATGGAAGGAGATGGAGAAGGGATGGGAAGGGAGAGGAAAGGGGCAGGCACGCGCTGGGACAGATATAAATGAGTGATTCCTTAACATAATCCATCAACATTAGCACAGCAAACAGCCCCTAAATTATCCTGTCCATGAGCTTTCAGAAGTCCCCGTTAACCTTCCCTTTCCTGATCCTCCATCGCCATCCTTACCCATCTCCCCTTCCCTCCCTCCTCTTTCTCTCCTCCCCGTACCTCGTCTAATATAGGTGAGAGTTGACCAGGGTTAGAAAAAAAAGGGGTGTTATTTTTCTATGGGCACTGATCACTCTTTTTTACGAGTGTCTTTCAGAGAAGTGGCTTTAAATGGCTTTATTAGGAGTGGTATTAGTTAATGGGCAGTGTTTCTTTTTTCAGCTTCTTGCCTTTCTACATCCATCACCCGCCTTGTTATTACCGTTTATTATCATCCACCTCTTCCCTTCGCTTCTATGTCTTAATCATGATGCATTGCAGAGAGAGAGAGAGAGAGAGAGAGAGAGAGAGAGAGAGAGAGAGAGAGAGAGAGAGAGAGAGAGAGAGAGAGAGAGAGAGAGAGAGAGAGAAGAAAATGAATGAAAAATGTGGAATGCAAAATTTTAAGATGAAGAAGAAGAACGAGGAGGAGGAGGAGGAGGAGGAGGAGGAGGAGGAGGAGGAGGAGGAGGACGTATGGAGATTACGAAGAGAAGTATAAGAAGGCGGGGTACTATAAGGAGAGGGAGGGACGCGAGGGTGGTATGGAGAGAAGAGAGGTAAGTATGGAGGGAAGGAATGGCTGGAGGGAGGGGAGGGAAAGGAGGCGGTGGTGGTGGTGGTATTTAGTACTGGAGGCTATACCATAAGAAGCTAATTTGGTAAAGTTTGGGCGTGAATACTCATAATAAGCTCATTTTCCACTTATTCTCAGTCTCTCCCTCTCCCTCTCCCTCTCTCTCTACATTATGCATACCATCCTGCCTGGCCAATACTCTCTCCCATTCCTCCCATGTCCCTCAGTCTGGTCCTCTCCTTGTGCTTTATCACCCTTCACACTCCTCCTCCTCTTCCTCTTCCCTCGCTAGTGGATTGCAAAAAGACACCGCCGTTCTTCAATGGATTTTCGTCATTTTTCTTTGTCCTGCCACTAATGAGCTCACCTGTACGCCCGCTGATGACGCCCTGACGTTACGGAATGGCAATGAAGCGACACAGGTGAAGAGCGTGGCGCCGAGGACGTGATGCGCCTGTAGGAGGAGGGATCGCTTGCACTGCTTCGAATCCCCCTTCACAATTTGTTCTTAAACCTTTCAGTACTGGAACGCATTTCTATACAATTTTTTTTAGCACGATTAGATTATTTTATTGACATTAGGAAGGGTCTATGGAGGTCAGAAGAATATTGGCTGGAGTCTTCAGTATTTGTATCCCCACATAAGTTTTTGAAGATGTATAGAGTCATCAGATGGTAAATAGAAGGAATGTGAAATCGTGTCCTGGTCCTGAAGGGTGTGAATAAGGACGAGGGAAGTTTTTGCGAAGGATTTGAAGGTAAGGAATGAAGTTTACAATATCCAAAGAAAATACGAACATTTCAAAACACATGTAGGTAATTAAACCCTAAGAAAACACTCCCAATTTTCTACTTAACATAAAAAATACATAAAAATACTAAAACCCTAAGAAAATACACTGAATTTCCTACTTATTCCAAAATTATCATAGACGAGATTAAGATTAACGATAATTTTTTTTGCATTTCCCTTTAAAACAGAAAATACGATGCCTAAACGAAAGTAAACATAAAAAAATACGTAAAAATACAAAAAAAAACTAAGAAAATACGTTGAATTTCCTACTTATACCAAAATTATCAAAGACGAGATTAAGATTTATGATATATTTTTTTTCCATTTCGTATTGAAACAAAAAAAAATGCTTAAACAAAAAAAAAATAAATAAATAGATAAAAACACCAAAAACCTAAGAAAATAATCCCAATTTTTTTACATATACCAAATAATCATGGACGAGATTGAGATTTATGACACTATTTTTCTATTTCACATTCGTAGGATAATCTTTAGGTACGAAACATAATACTGAGTCGAAATATCCACAAGTGAAGCAACAAGCAAGGAAACCTGTTCGCCTCCATCACTTACTGGGAGTGAAAGAAATGACAAGTAAAAATGCATTCGATGTGAGGCGCTCTGCAATATTTAAACGATAATATATAAGAGTAATGGAGATAAAAGGTACGCATGAACACGGTGTCAATAATTTTTCATCTGTATTATATCAAACTGAGGCTTTCCATTAAAATTCAATGCCTCACACACACACACACACACACACACACACACACACACACACACACACACACACACGCTGGAAAACTGCTAGGAACATTACCATTAAGACAACGAGAGAGAGAGAGAGAGAGAGAGAGAGAGAGAGAGAGAGAGAGAGAGAGAGAGAGAGAGAGAGACTGGACACAAAACTCAAACTCCACAACGAAAAAGATGAGATGATTTTCTTTGGTAACCTCGAGATTTACGTCTTTGGGCTTAGATTATTATTATTTTTCCCCCTTTTAAGAGGTGGGCGTGAGGGCGTGTGGCTGCCCGGTATCCTCACCCCGCCCACACCGCCGCCCTTCCTGCCCTCGCCGTCAGCTGACCACTCAAATGGAACAAATGAACTAAATAATTCTCGAAAACTTGCATTAAAGATGATAATGAGAGAGAGAGAGAGAGAGAGAGAGAGAGAGAGAGAGAGAGAGAGAGAGAGAGAGAGAGGCGGGGCTGGTAAGTAAAGGGAGAGAGGGAGAAGGAATAGGGAGAAAAGGGAGGGAGTGTAAAGGGATACATAGTTTATGGAGGAAAGGAGGAGGCAAAAAACGAAGGAAATGAGGAGGAGGAGAGTGAATAGAGAGACAAGGAGCGGCAGCAGCAACAGGAGGAGGAGGAGGAGGAGGAGGGAGGAGGAGGAGGAGGAGGAGGAGGAGGTGTATAGGGAGATGGGAGGTAGTAATGGGAGTGGATGAAGGGTTGCAATACTCTCATTACATGCCATGTCATAACTCGCTGCAAATGTAGATGAGGTATTCTGAATATGTTATCCCTCTCTCTCTCTCTCTCTCTCTCTCTCTCTCTCTCTCTCTCTCTCCCTGTGGCTACTTTTCCTAACTCCAAGTCCTTCTACCCCTCCTTCTCCTCCTTTCTCATTTCCATCTCTCTCTCTCTCTCTCTCTCTCTCTCTCTCTCTGTGTGTGTGTGTGTGTGTGTGTGTGTGTGTGTGTGTGTGTGTGTGTGTGTGTGTGTGTGTGTGTGTGTGTGTGTGTGTGTGTGTGTGTGTGTGTGCAATTGAGGGAAAAATAAAATACAACAAAGAAAAGTGAAAGTTTGTAAAGTAATGGCCGAGAGATTTATACTCACACACACACACACACACACACACACACACACACACACACACACACACACACACACACACCAATAGCATACTGCAGATTTATTATACTACTGAATAGGAAAATAAAGGCCAATAAATCAAGGGAATTACAGATTAAGGAACAAAATAATGGAATGGAGGAGTAAATTAATAATGATACCACCACCACCACCACCACCACCACCACCACCACCACTACCTTATCAACCCTTATCTCAAAGCAAGCGGTGTAAAATCGAAAATAAAGCCTCTGTTATCTACACCACAAAGAAAAACGTTATAAAAACAATGATATTAGCTTTAAACATAATCTCTCTCTCTCTCTCTCTCTCTCTCTCTCTCTCTCTCTCTCTCTCTCTCTCTCTTACACCACCCACAGGTAAATTTGTACCAGTCTTAACTCACCTGTCATCTCCTTTCATTACCTACATCATTTTCATCTTCATTTCAACTGGTCCTGTCATTTTGCAAGCACCCCGCGGCGCCCACACTTACATAATACCTCATTCCTCACGTGTGCCAGACCAGGAGGAGGAAGAGGAGGAGGAGGAGGAGGAGGAGGAGGAGGAGGAGGAGGAGGAGGAGGAGGAGGAAGAAGAGGTCGAATCAGACGTGAGGTGCTTTACAAGAAACATGACACCGCAAATGAATGAATAAAAAGAGAAAGAAAAATGATGTCTTCGATAAATGAGAACAGAAAATGAACTACAAAGAACTTAAATAACAAACAAATAAGAAAAAAAAACAAATAAAGGAGACATAACGAATAAGAAAACAACAAAAGAACAGAAAATAAAGGAAGGAAGAAGACAAAAATTGAATATGAAAAAAAAATAATGTAGGACTGAAAGAAGAACTGAAGTGAGGTATAAGACTGAGAGTATGAAAGTATGAGGGTATGAGGGTATGAGGGTATGAGGGTCAGGCAACCAGCGCCTCACACGTCCTCCATAAAGCGCCTGGGTCGTGCAGGGCGAGGAGGGAACAGCGATGTAATAACAGATACCATGTCAAATAAGGCGAGGCAAAGAGACGCCCCTGCCATCCCCGATAACACCACACCGCGTCCCCTCACGATACTAAGCCCCTGCCACTCCCCCCTCCACCCACCACCACCCCTCCATCCCCTCACCCAACCCTTACCTTCCTCAATACAGCCCCCTTTCAAATCTCCTTCCATGTCCCCTCTTGATATAGTTTTTTTTCCCTCGTGATTGTTTTTCCCTGTCCATTTTGCTTCTATTTGATGCCTTTACTTATTTTTATCTTCATTTACTTCTTTTTTTATTTATTGCTAGTTTGATCTTTAACTTCATTCTCTTCTAAATATCTTTCCTTTATCTTTCTTTTCTTTTATTGCTTTCCTTTCAATTATTTTCAGCTCAAGTTTCCTTTTTCCGTTAATATTCTGCTCTCATTTCATCCACAGTAAATTCATCCGTTTCTTTTCTTTTTAATTTCTCGTCCATTGTCTTTTTTTCATTCATTTTACGCTTTTTTTATTCAACTTTTCTTTTTCCTTTACTGTTTTGCCTACCATAACGTTTCTCACTCTTCTTCCCTTCCCCTCTCTCTCTTTCTCCTTCTCCTTCTCCCTTCACTTTATTCTCCAATTTTCTTCCTACCTTTCTTCATTTATTCCATTCACTGTTCTCACTTTTGATCTCCTCTCCTTCTTCCCCCTTTCACCTTATTCTCTTTTACTTCTCTTCCTATCTTCTTTCACTTATTTCGTTCTGCATCCTCACTCTTGTTTTCCTTTCCATCCCCTGTCGTTCTTCTCTCTTCCTTTATTCCTCTTTTTACATTCATTCATTTATTCCATCCATCATTCTCTATCTTGTTTTCTTTCCCTTGCCTCTCTTTCTCCTCTCTTCCCTGCACGTTATCCTCCTTTCCTCCTCTTCCTACCATCATGTTCTTCTCCTTTACTCCTCTTTCTACCTTTCTTCATTTGTCCCATTCAGCAGTGCAATACCAGGTCATTCCACCCTCTCCACTATTCATGCTACACTCCCGTTCACTAACCCCACCGCTTCACCACCCTCTCCTCCTCCACCACCACTGCCACTACCACCACCACCTCCTCCTCCACCTCCAGTCCTCATCAATGACATTCTTTCCTCTTTCCTCATCTTCAGTGCCGTAACAAGTGGGTCATTCTCCTTTTTCTCCCATCTTTATCCCCATCCACGATAACATTTCTCTCTCTCTCTCTCTCTCTCTCTCTCTCTCTCTCTCTCTCTCTTTAAGCAATATCACCAAGTCTCCTCTCCTTCTCCCCCTTCCTCTCCCCTTCCAGCCACGTGTAATAGCAACAGTACCCTCCCTCTCCTCTCCATCTCCTCCTCCCTCCTCCTCCCCATAATAACACTGATAACGAGACGAGAGAACTGGTGAGTCAGTGTGGCGACACCACTACCACCACCACCACCACCACCACCGCTACTACTACTACTACTACTACTACTACTACTACTATTAACGACAACGAACTAAACATTTTACAGAACATTGGAGAGAGAGAGAGAGAGAGAGAGAGAGAGACTGTGTGTGTGTGTGTGTGTGTGTGTGTGTGTGTGTGTGTGTGTGTGTGTGTGTGTGTGTGTGTGTGTGTGTGTGTGTGTAGATGGACGGTACCTAAAAGCGTTACTCAGCACAACATGAACACTGATACAAAAAAGAAAAAAATAACTCAGAAAAAAAAAAAAATATATATATATATAACCAGGAAAAAAGCTTCACATGATCAAATCTGACTGAACTAACACAAATAATAGAAAAAATCGAGAAATACAACCTGAAAATTAGTACAAAATAAACACAAGAGCAATAGACTGAGTTATAAGGAAAAGACAAAGAAATAAGCTAGAAAGAGCAAGATGGAGACATGAAGTGAGATAAGCAAATACAAAAAAGGCACACGTGAAAAATATCGCCAGGACGGAGAAAGAAAAGAGACAATAGGAAAGAAAGTGCTAAAAGGAAGAGGCAATGCTGGAAAAAGATAGAGCCAAGTAAAGATAGAAAAGAGCCACGTATGACGATCAATGCCACAAGAGCCATAAGAGTGAGAGAATGAGAAAGAGAGAGTCAGATACAGAGCCAAAAGAGCCATGTATGATAAACAGTGCCACGTAGAGAACCATTACAGTGAATGAGGAAGGGAGAGCCAGGGAGAGAGCCAGCAGACAGCCACATATAACAATTAGTGCCAAGTAAAGAGCCAAAAGAGACATAGAACGAGGGAGAGAGAGAGAGCCAGAAGAGATTAAAGAGTAAGTGAGCCAGATAGAGAGCCAGCAGAGCCACGCATGACAAACAGTGCCAAGTAAAGAGCCACAACAGTTAGAAAATGGGCAAATACAGAGCCACAACAGTGAGAGAATGAAGAGAGAGCCAGAACAGACTAAAGAGCCAGCGAGCCAGATAGAGAGCCAGCAGAGCCACGCATGACAAACAGTGCCAAGTAGAGAGGCGCGGCGTCACACTGGGTGAGGCGCCGCGGCTGTAAATAAACACTGCTGGCGTGTGAGTGAACACTTCCGGTGTGGGCGGCGCCTCCCTCCGCTGCATGAAGGGCGTGGGCGGCGGCAGAGGGCGTGGGCGGGCGTGGGCCCCTTGCACGCCTGGAAACGCCCCACGGGTCTTGCTGGGCCGGCGGGACAATGCGGGCGGGGCGGGGCGGGACGGGGCGGGGCGGGGTGGGGAAGGACTGTACGTGTGTATGTAGTTTTTACGGCAAACCCAGACAACGCTAACAGTGTATTGTGTCTTTACCCCCAAACCCCCCCCTACCCTGCCCACTCACCCTGTCCTTCCCTTCACCCTCACGCTAGCAATCCTCACCCTGTCTTCTTCAATCTCACACTATCAATCCTCATTCTAACTCACACTGTCCTCTTTACTCTCACACTAGCAATCCTCACTCTATTTCACCCTTGCCTTTCCTCCCTCCCTCAATATTCTTTTAACTGTCTCTATCTCACCATTACTTCTTCATTTTCTCTCCTTTTATCATCATTCCTCCTTTATTTCTACCATTTAATCTTTCCACTCCCTCACTGTACCCTAATTGTCCTCATTCTACCCTCACTCCATCCCTCCCCACAGCCTTTCCCCTCCCCATAAGTTCGAGTGAGTCAGTGAAGCATTATCGCTGACACACATTCGAAGCCTCAGGGATTCGAACTTACTGAGCACGTAACTTGTACCTTCCTTTCCCTTATTCCTCGTCCCTAACTTTCCCTAACTTCTTCACTGCATCAATTCATCCCTCTCTATCACTTCTCCCTATTCTCACTCTCATTCTGTTCTCAATTTCCTCATTTCCTCTTTTAGTTCTTAGTTCCTTTTAACTCTTCTCCACTTATTTCGTTTTTTTTTTTTTTTCTTCTCTTTCTCACCGCCCAGCCACCACAACCTTAGCGACACACGATCATCAGCTCCCCTCCCCTCCCCCCACGACACACACAAGCGTCACACCGGTTGGATACGCCTCTACCTGATACCTGATACGGTTATCCTCACCAACGGCCCCTCCCACCCACCTGTCTCCTCCTCTTCTTCCTCTTCCTCCTCCTCTTCGTATCTCTGTCCTCTCCTTTTCTCTCTCCCACCCACATGTCTCCTCCTCTTCTTCCTCTTCTTCGTATATCTGTTCTCTTTTTCGTCTCCCTGTCCTCTCTTCTTCCTCTTCCTCCTCTTCGTATCTTTGTCTCACCCACCTGTCTCCTCTTCTTCCTCTTCCTTCTCTTTTTCGTATATCTGTCCTCTCTTTTTCTTTCTTCCACCCTCCTGTCTCCTCTTCCTCTTCCTCCTCTTCGTATCTCTGTTCTCTCTTTTTCTCTCTCTCACCCACCTGTCTCGTCTTCTTCCTCTTCTCCTGTACTGTCCTGTCTCTCTTCTCTGTAGCTAGTTAGAAGTGGTTACCAAACAGCCTCGAAAGGACGAAGAGGTTTGTTGCTGTTTGGCTTTCCTATGTATTCTTCTTCCTCTCTCTGTCCTCTCTCTCTCTCCAGCACTGTATGTCTCTATCTCCTCTCTCCTCTTTCAGTACAGTGGTACTTTAATGGACACTATGTAACTGAATGATCGTTACTATTTTTGTTTTCTAATATTAATGTCCCCTCTTTCTTCACACGTCTTATGAAACACTAAATATTCAAAATGAAGTATTTTTAGTAATTTCAATACTCAATTCGATTAATACTCCAATACAAAGCAGTTACATTTATTTCTCTATTAAGAATATCTTTTCAACCTAACACAAGCCTACGGTATTTTAAAATCACGTAAAAACTCGATTTCAAAATGACTCCCAATACAAACCAGGTTAATACTCGTAAATCACCTTTTATACCTATTTTTCCTAATGAGAATACCCTTTTTTTCCCAGGTAACATAACTCTTAGGTATTTACGATGACGTCTCTCTTAATAAGGTTCAGTAAACCCTGCAGAGGCCGCGTCCCACGACCTGGCCAGCCCCCTACCAAGCTTACCCCCGAGTGGCTGCCTCCGCCAAGCATAAAACCTGCATAAAACTCACATAAACGTTCCCTTGAGCACACGAGGAAACTAAGCCAAGCAGCGCAGCGCGGCACACGAAAACCTGGTAAAAGTGGGAGACAAAATGGACTTAACTAAGGTGAAAAGCGACCGTGGAAAAACAAGATAAGGAGAAAGGAAAAAAAAATACTAGGCAAAAAGCAACTGGTAATAGAGGTGGAGAGAGGGTTGAGTGACTTATTGAGGATGAAAAGCAGCTTAAAGAAGAATAAAATGAAAAAAAAAGGTGTAAAAATCGATGACTTGTGGAATTCAATTAGAAAAAATGAATATGAAAGGTAGGAAAGATTAATTCAACCCAAATAAAACGTAACTAAAGAAATCAAGATGAAAAAAGAAGAAATTAGTTAATGAAGGCGCATCTATAGCAAAATAAATAGAAGTTCAGGGGACACTGACTAAATTACCATAGAATAAACTCTGAGATAACGATAAATAAAGAAAAACGGTTACGAATAAAGAAAAAACATTAAAACAGAGTAGAAAGAAAATAAAAACTAAATAAACAGAAAATAACTTTGTATAAGACAGAAAAAAACAAAAAATACTAAAAAAAATAAGGAAAACAGTGACGATTAATATAGAGCTGATGGAATAGATATAATGAACGAAAATTTTTGAAACGGGACAGAAAAAAATAGACTAAATAAAAGGAAATAAAGAAAATAGGAGAGGAGTAAATACAGTATGAAGAAAAGCAAAAGAAAGAAATGCGAAAGAAGAACAAGAAGAACAAGAACAAGAAGAACAAGAACAAGAAGATGAACAAGAAGAAGAACAAGAACAATAACAAAAACGAGAAGAAAATGAAAGAAAGAAGAGAAAGAAAAAAAGGAGAAAGGAAAAATACCACAAAAACAAAAAAGAAATTAAGATATCAAGGGAATTTCTACGGCAACTTAAAGAAAGGGAGGAGAACCATTTGGAGGAGGAGGAGGAGGAAGAGAAGGAGAAGGAGGAGGAGGAGGAGGAGGAGGAGGAGGAGGAGGAGGAGGAGGAGGTGTTGATGCCAAGATCACAATGGGCAGCATAAGACAGCATATTATTACCACTCCCTGCCTCTAGCCATGCTCCTCCCTCGTCCTGGAGAGAGAGCGTCGTAAAGGTGTAGTGCTTGACGAGGAGGAGGAGGAGGAGGAGGAGGAGGAGGAGGAGGAGGAGGAGGAGAGAGGGAGGAAGAGGAGGATGGATAAAGAAAACTGATGTACTGAAAATGCCATGGAGAGAGAGAGAGAGAGAGAGAGAGAGAGAGAGAGAGAGAGAGAGAGAGAGAGAGAGAGAGAGAGAGAGAGAGAGAGAGAGAGAGAGAGAGAGAGAGAGAGTATTTAATTCCCATCAGACTGTAAATAAACACTCAATTTTACTAGAAATACACGAAAAAAGGCTTATCACAGCAAAAAAATCCTAACACACACACACACACACACACACACACACACACACACACACACACACACACACACACACACACACACGTAGGATCTTTAAAAAAGCTCCTTTACCACCCTCCTTTCACCATGTTATCCTCCACCACCACTTTCACGCCCTTATTCTATATAGAACACCTGGCTGGACACGAAAGTCGGCAGGGGGCGCATCTCCCTCCCTCAATAACCACCACACAGCCACACTATCACCCTCGCCCCCTTCCCCTGCCCCCTGCTGACTCTGCTTGACCTCTCATCTACAATAACCTCGCGTGTAGTCTGAAGTACCTCCCCTGCTAAGTTTCCCACGCCCATCCCGCCCTAACCCGCCCCTTCCCGAGTCAGCAAGTCTTTCCCCCAACTTTCTCGTCTCCTCTCCCTCCTTCTCTTCCTCTTCCTCCTCTTCTGCATCCTTACCTGCCTACTTACCTGACTGGTTAGTGATTAGGAGTGTTCTCGTGACTCTCCCTCACTCATAACTGACCTTCTATTCTGACCTGATACTCTTCCTTCCCTCCTTTTCCTCCTCCTTCTTTTCCTTCTCCTCCTCTTCCTCTTCTTCGTCTTCCCTCCTCACCGTCCCTTTTTATTTTTTTCTTTCGTGTCTTTTATTTCCATTTTCTTTTCTTTTCTTTTTCTTATTTTCTATCGAGTGAAACTTAAGGGTAGATTTGACTTTATTTTCATTTTTTGTAGGTGAAAGTTGTATAGTGATGTGAAAATACGCATTCGCTCTCTCTCTCTCTCTCTCTCTCTCTCTCTCTCTCTCTCTCTCTCTCTCTCTCTCTCTCTCTAACTCTACGGATTATGCTTGAATGTATCCGTCATGACCTTGGCAGTGGAGGAGGAGGAGGAGGAGGAGGAGGAGGAGGAGGAGGAGGAGGAGGGTCAAGTACGTAAGGTTCAGAGTAACGGTACTTAAAAAGAAAATAAACTGAATGAAACGAGGACACACACACACACACACACACACACACACACACACACACACACACACACACACACACACACACACACACACACACAGGCATATAACACTCCAAATCACAAACAAAGAAGAAAATACGAACTGATACACATTTGACAGTAAAGGCCATTGAGAGACAGAAATCGTTAGCAAGCCACTTCTCGTCCACCTTCCTTCTAGCTGTCTGTCACGGCACGGTTGGGCAGGAGGCACGGATGGCTGGTAAGGCGTGAAATACATGTCTTTAGAGTGAAGGCTGGACGGGCGAGACCATATAGCACCAGCGAGGGAACACTGAACACACACGCGAGGACAAACACACAAGGGCAAGGGCAGATGCAAAGTTAGACTGTGAGGATAGAAAGCCCTGAGAGAGAATTGAAGGAATGCTTATATGTAGGTCAACTATAAGACAAAGGGAATAATGATAAGAAAAAGAGGATGTTTTCCTGATATTTAAAAGGAACAACACGAAATTAAGGAAGGGATGTTTACTGGACAGGGTAAAAATGTGTGAACTGAGTGAAGAAGCAGATATATAAGGACCGAAGGTTATACAAGAAAGAGTGAACGAAAATAAGAAAAGGAAACGGTAAGTCTTGAAAACTAGGCAAAAAAATAAATAGTGTGTGAAATGTAAGGACAAAGAGCAAAAATATGAGAGAAACTGAATATGTAGCAAAGGATGGAGAGAAAAAAAGTAAATAACGAGGCAAGTAAGACAAAGTAAGACAAAAGATGGAATTTATTTATAGATCAAAGGATGGAGGAAAAGAGGGCGAGGCGGAGGGAAGGAAGGACAGAAGGAGACACACAAGAAAGGCGTGAAGGAGAGAGGGAGGGAGGAAGGGAAGAAGAGGAAGTGGGGATAGGAGAACAGGAGAATAGTGTGCCTGTATTTCTGTGTGACTCATGAAAAATGACATTCTGATCACGCCATGGCCTGTCTGTCTATCTGTGTGTCTGTCTGTCTGTGTGTGTGTCCGCCTATCTCTCTCCATTTCCTCCCTTTCTCCTTGTGTCCCGAACGACTCTCTCACTTTCACAAGCTTTGGGTATAAGTACATAGCGCGCCTCCTGTTTTCCTGCACTTTCACCTTCTTTCTCTTTATAGAACATGTACTCTGCCCACAAAAAAAAAAGAAATATACACAAAAAACATCAGTACAGAAAAGCTTTAATTTTTTTGTATGCAACATGAAAAAAATACGAGTAAATAATAATAACTAATCCAAAACTAAATATTTAATCTCCAGACACGAGAAACTTGGTAATAAATATATGAAACAAAATATTGATAGCCATTCTTCACCTTCCCCTCCTGTGTGGAATATTAAAGGCAGGGCATTAGTAACAGGGGGAGACAAGGGGCAGACGAGGAGGACAAGGAGCAGGGGAGCATTGAGGGAGAAGGGGTAGGGAGCAGTGGGCAGGGGACAGTAACTCTAAGCTGTCTATGGCCACCTCCGGGAAGGGAAAAGGTAAAATATTCAGAGGCACAAAAAAAGGAGGACCAGCAGGGCGCCACGTCAACTACAATGGAATATATTAACAACACATCGCATTGTACTTACTTCATTCTGTGTCCGCCGCCGCCACCACCACCACCACCACCACCACCACCACTAACACCACCACCCAAAATACGACTGCTATCATCACAACTGCACCTCCTCTTCCTCATCCACCACCTTCACCACAATTACTTTTCCACCAACCATAACCACTACTATTATTACTATCACTATGACCACAACCACAATCACTCCTCCTCCTCCTCCTCCTCCTCCTCCTCCTACTACTACTACTACTACTACACATCGAATAAGCTGAAACACACACACACACACACACACACACACACACACACACACACACACACACACACACACACACACACACACCACAAATCTCATGCATCAAAGAAGACTATTCCAGCGAAATGTGTTGTTGTTTATACCTGTGACGGCTTCTAAGTATTCTTGCGGTGCCTCATGTTCACTGGCCAGGCTGAATACTGATCAGAACATATTAATGAATTGATAAAGGTATATTATTCAGCCAGTTGATGTATTTATTTATCTCTCAATGCCCTTACTGTTACTGCTACCACCACCACCACTACCACCAGCACTATCGCCACCACCACCAACGCTGCTACTTTAGAATTCAACAACTGAGATAATGATGATAAAGAAAATAGCAATAATACAAATGATAATACAGAATTAAATCAATAACAAGGACGCCAGTTAAGGAGTAGACAGTGATCTTCAGGACCACAAAGAGTCATGAAAGGGACCACTAACACAGGAGTACGAGTCGTGAGGGCCATGATACAGTGAACCAAAGGCCTGTATTCTGAAACGCTTTGCTCTCTCACCATCACTACTTTCCAGAGGCTCCAGTTGCAGATATTCGTGTTTTTAAGAATATTTTTATGGCTCTGGTGATGGATTGGCAAGAATTCTAGTTTATCATAAGGAGAAACTGTCTCGAAAACCGTGCAAGTTGTTATGTGGCCTTGGAAAATTGTTGTGATGTGAGAGCAGGGAGTTTATGAATACGGGCGAAAATGTCATGAGTCACAACACAGGACCATGAGCTACATAAAAGTGTGGGTGAGTGAGCCATGTCTTAGAGGGGCAGAGTACACATAGGACCATGAAAAGAATAAAATAAGGCCATGAGTCACAGGATCGTGAATAGAGAATTATAAGGCCATGATTGTAAGACCATAAAAGGAACATGAACAGTGGGCCATGAGGGAAGAGATAAAAAAGAAAGCTTTATGAGTCAAAACCATGAGACAGGGATCATGGAAAGAAGGCCATGAGGAAGGCAAGAGATCAATGAAAGAATCAATAAGAAAGCTTTATGAATTAAAACCATGAGACAGGGATCATGAAGAGAGGGCCATGAGGAAGGGCCATGAGGGAGGGTCATGAGAGAGGGCCATTATCAGTGGGCCATGAAGCAAGAAATCAATAAGAAAGCTTTATGAATCAAAACCATGAGACAGGGATCATGAAGAAAGGGCCATGAGAGAGGGCCATGAATAGCGGGCCATGAGGAGCCGCAGAATGAGGACGACCTTGGGCTGTGGAGGTTCAATATTGTTTCCTTTCATGTAAACACAATGCGGGCGCCCCACCCACCGCCGCCCACACCCCTTTCACGCTGGATGCCGCCCACTGTACGCGACCAACGCCCACCACCAACGCCCAACGCCCGGTGCTACCCAACGCCCACTTACTCCCCGCCCCCGCCCTCCAACGCCCCGCCATTTCACACCATCAATCTTCCATATATCCCTCCTCCCCCTCACTACTATTTTTAGCGAATAAATCACCCTTCCCTTGACGTACAAATGATGTGGTCGAGGAAGCAAAGGTGAAAACTAAACACTCCGCTAGATGTCTCCACCACCACCACCGCCACGGCCCTGGGGGAACTAATGTATTCAGGCGTCCCTTTTTATTACCCTCAAGGTTCCGTGTTCAGCTAACCATAATGAAGCGCAGGAAACACCATATATTTACGACAGCTATTTTTTCTCTCTACGTCTCTCCACACAAACACCAATCCGACCTCGCCCTGAAATCTCAACGCCGTCTCGCCAAATAAACGGATCGCTCTCCTAACTAGGCAACGTGCAATTAAACTAATCGATAACGTATTTAATTTAATCAGGAGTAAAGAAAAAACTGGAAAGGGTAAAGGAGGAGAAGCAGCGTCTCAGCACAAAGAGAGGGACGTGTGCTGTCACCATCGTTCATAGTCTCATATTCAGAAACGCTTCTCTCTCAATACGATCATTTTCAAAGACTACAGAGACGATTAGCCGAGTTCTAAAGAGTATTTTTCCTGTTAATAATGCCGAAAATTTGTTAACATGTCACTAGAAATACAAAAACATTCTTAAAAACCAGTGTCACTTCAACTAGACCCCTTTGAAATTAGTGAAGGTTGCTGCGCGGAAATGTTTTAGAATATGGGTCAAAGATTAGCATTCAAAAACACTTTGCTCTCACTGCGACTATTTTCAAAAGGTTAGAGGTTTATTTGAGTTCTTACGAGTATTCCTGTCGATAAAAATAAAGAAATCTTGTTATCTAAAAGAGATGATTAATTGGGTTCTTGCGAGTATTCCTGCCGTTAAAAATGGAGAAATCTTGTTAATCTATCACTTCCGCTATAAAAACGCCGTTAAAACTAGCGATATATCAAGTAAAGCCTTTTGAATGAAGGTGAGACACATAAGTGTTTCGGAAGATATTTGAAGCAGCACGCGAGGGAGATGAAGGTGAGCTGGCCACACTTCCCTCGTGTCACGTCACAGTCACGTCACGAGGTACAAACATGACACACGAGGAACGACTAACAAAGAGAACATTCCAGGAAAAAACAAGTAGTTAATCTTATGCATTTCTTCCCCCTGTCAGCCGAGGTAAGGGGCGGGGATGTCACCTCACACACCCCGCACCCCACACACCTCGCATGCCTCTCCCACCTCCGCCACACCAGGCTCGCCCACACAAGGCCTGACGCGGCAGAAGTGAGGAATGACACGTCGCCCATCCGTCGCAACACACACGGAACAAATGACCGAGGAGTAGTGACACATTGAGGCGTCAAGGTTGAGTCAGGTTGTTCTGGGGATGAGCCAGAGCCGCCAGCTAGCCAGCCAGTCAGCCACCCCAGTCGTCGCAGCTCCGCGGGTATCACATCTACGATCGCCGGCTGTGTGACTCGCGTATATTCGTCACTGTTGCCCCGAGCTGCCCCTGAGGTGTCTCCCTGTCGCCCCTTTCCCTAAACCGCCCCGTGTCTCCCAGGAATGTATAAAAGGCGTCCTTATTTGTGGCTCTGACTTCATTGTCGAGGCACTCACAGTAAAATAGAAAGCAACAAGTACATGATGAGCGCCAAGCAGTTAGGAAAAATAACATTAACAAGTAATAAGGAGGATAAAAAAAATAATGCCAGTAACAACAAAATCCCGACTACTAGATGGGAAAATTGCTGTCCCGCACACACACACACACACACACACACACACACACACACACACACACACACACACACATAAGACCAGACAACCACGTGACTAAACGAAGCTAAATGAACCATAAAGACAACAACAAGCTTCACAAAAACTTGATTCATGAAAACAACAAGCTAATGCTCACATCATTCTTAAGTAAACACACACAAACACACACACACACACACCACCGTCACAATACACATAAAAAACGCATTACCCTCAATATGGAGAGAGAGAGAGAGAGAGAGAGAGAGAGAGAGAGAGAGAGAGAGAGATTCATGTAGAGGAAATCCCAACTTCCCTAGCTTACCAAACAATTATTCACCAAAATTTAATAATGATGACGTCACGAAGACAGAATGATCTCCCCGTTTTCACACCCTCCTCCTCCTTCTCCTCTCCTCTTCCTCCTCCCTCCTCCTCCTCCTCCTCCTCCTCCTCCTCTCCTCCTCCTCGTAATCAAACAAGTGCGATCTTGCATCTACACGCAACACACAAAAACTCGCGGACTGAGACGCAAACCACACACACACACACACACACACACACACACACACACACACACACACACAGAGGGCAAAAAATAAACAAACAAGCGTGATAACAAAGCAACGTGCACTCAAACAAACCTTTGCAAGTTTAAGTGGTGACGATTTGGTAGCAACTGAGACACCGCACAGAGAGAGAGAGAGAGAGAGAGAGAGAGAGAGAGAGAGAGAGAGAGAGAGAGAGAGAGAGAGAGAGAGAGAGAGAGTTGACAAGGGTGTATAAGATGATGAATAAACACTACTGGACAAAATGAGTCTCTGGATAAAATGACGTTGCGAGATAAGAGAGAGATAAGGAGAAGGTTACTTATAAATCTCCCTTTCCTGTCTAACCTTTCTTATCTCCCCTCTCCCTCTCACTCTCTCTCTCTCTCTCTCTCTAGAGCTCCATCCTATCCCTCTACGTCTCTCCTTTCCCTATTCACCTTAGCAATGACTATCACTTCTCGTCCTCTCCCTTTTTCCTATTCTCATTTATCTTTCTCATTTCAAGTCCTATTCATACTCTCTCTCTCTCTCTCTCTCTCTCTCTCTCTCTCTCTCTCTCTCTCTCTCTCTCTCTCTCTTCCATTCATTCCTATTGTGTCTTTTACTTTCTCTGACCTTCTGCGATGTATTGTTTCTATTCTACATTTTTTTTTTAGGTTAATTGTTGCTATTTTTGTTGTTTTATCTCCTGCATCCTTCTTCCGCTTGTCATTATCCTTCCAGTCATCCACACCGTCCCTCTTCATCCTTTCGTCTCCTCATCCTCCTCGTCTTTCGTGCTGTACCGTTTTCATGAGTAGTATTGTTTGATTGTCTCACGAATTCTCTCTCTCTCTCTCTCTCTCTCTCTCTCTCTCTCTCTGCTTGGTTTCATGAAAATCTAATGCGTTTTATTGATCTAATGTCTTCTCAAACACACAGACTTTGGTTTATGTTTAGAAATTGAGGAAGGAGGAGAGAGAGAGAGAGAGAGAGAGAGAGAGAGAGAGAGAGAGAGAGAGAGAGAGAGAGAGAGAGAGAGAGAGAGAGAGAGAGAGAGAGAGAGAGAGCAAGAAAACACATCTAAATCCAACTCAAAACAGAAAAATTGACTCCACAGTGATGAGTGAGAGAGAGAGAGAGAGAGAGAGAGAGAGAGAGAGAGAGAGAGAGAGAGAGAGAGAGAGAGAGGAAGAAAACACATCTGAACCTAGATCAAAATAGAAAAATTGACTGCACCTTGAGACACAACACCTATCCAACACAGCAACACACCTGTCACCTCGAAGCCTCAACACCTCACACGTCTCCTTAAACAATACCTGCCTAAAACAACTGTCACTTTTTTTCCTCCACCTTCTTATGTATTCTCACTTGCTGCCCGCCTGACCCTCACTGGCATCTCTTATTACGAATGCATACTCCTGTTTAATCTTTGAGTGTTGAGTTTATTAGCGCGTGTCTTCTGAGTGACAATATCATAAACTAACATAATAAGTAAAGATATAATGATAAAATAGAATATTAGATAAAAAAAATGATAGGTCTTTTAACCCCCCCTCAGTACAAGGACACGTTTTCATATTCATTCTGCTTATTATTTAGTGACATTTTACAGCTTCAGAAATTCATGTGGGGATTAAAATAGTGAAGATTCTGGTTATTAATCTTCTGACCTCCATAGACCCTTCACAATGTCAATAAAATTATCTAATCGTACCTAAAACTCAAAATGTGTTCCAGTACTGAATGGTTTAAGTAATCCTATTAAGTACCATAAATAATGAATAAAGGAAGGAAAATAAACTGAAGGTAACATGATAATACGAAGGCAATTTTACTTAACAAATAATAGATACAAAAATTGGATAGAAAAATAAGGTTTCACAGACCAAATCACAACAAAATAGGTTCCACACAAGCAGGAATACAAAAAAGGGAACAAGGAAATAGAAGGAGGGAAAATTATTATTGATATTCTTGCGGTGGAAAAGGGAGGAAGGCAAAAGAAAAGATAATTGACGAATCAAGAAATTCCAGCGAAAGGAAGGACACGTCAAGGTACACACACACACACACACACACACACACACACACACACACACACACACACACACACACACACACACAGGAGAAGAACACAGTTATTACACAGCAGAAATAGAAAAAAATAAATAAAACAAAGTAATAAACGAAAAAATATAAAAAGAAATGAAGATAAAAAAATAGAGAAAACAAAAGAATGAATCAGGAAAAGATGAATGAATGGATAAGGGAAAAAAAAAGGAGGAAAATCAGAATCCCTAATATTATTGTAAACTTCACATACGAGTCCTCCTGACCTTACAAACACATACAAAGAAACACACAAACAACACGACACAATACCATAAGTGTCCGAATCCCCGTTTTGAACCTGAACCAAAACAAAAACAAGAAAAAAAGGAGAGGAAAGAGGAAGAAGCAAAAACTCGAATATTACTAAGAAAAATATCAAAATTTCTATGACTTTATTTTCTGACGTTAAGATATTCCTTGTGTGTGTGTGTGTGTGTGTGTGTGTGTGTGTGTGTGTGTGTGTGTGTGTGTGTGTGTGTGTGTGTACCGTGATAAATCTAGCTTTTGTCTATAATTTGGGTTCGCCTCACCGACACCTTCCATGCTATAATTCAGAGCGAGACACACGTATATCAGCAGGGCCAAGATTTACTCCCTCTAGTAGCGTGGAAGTGCAAAATACAGGATATAAAAGACTGAATAATACCGATCATAATTCCAAACCCTTTTCAGAATTCCCAGGTAGTTTCAGATACTTCTTTTCCCTTTAAGAATTTTGTTGCTGTATTACATGGCTGTTTGTATTTTCAACCTTATCCCCTTCAGTACCAGTATACGTTTCCATATACATTCTGGTTAATATTTGCTGGTTCTATACAGCTTCAGAAACTTATGTGTGGGAGGAAAATAGTGAAGACTCTGGCCATTAAGTTTCTGACCTCCATAGACGCTTCCTCATGTCAATAAAATCGTCTAATCACACTAAAAACTCAATGTAAAATGTGTCCCAGTACTGAAATGGTTAAAAAAAGCAAGAACCACGTTATTAAGAGCTAAGAAAATAGCAACAACAAACATTAAGTACTAAAATAGATAAAAACTGGCATGATTACGAGTTTTCATAGTGAAGAGAAAAAGAAAAAAATACTTTACGACTTTAAAACCCAAAAAGAACACTGATTTTGTATAAACTAAAGAAATTCAAGAGAAATAACAAAGAAGTGGAAAAAAAGGGAAAAAAATCTGCTAATCTACAAATTTCCAAAATAAAAAGAGTAAAAAAAAATCTCTAAAACCGAAAAAAAACATAATTAATTTGTACGGTAAACTAAAGAAACGAAAGAAAAACCGTACTTATTAATTGGCAAAAGAGAGAGAGAAAAAAAAAAAAAAACTTCAAATCCACGAATCCAAAAAAAAAAAAAAATAAATAAAAAATAAAAAAAAATAAAAAAAATGAGGTTTAAGGTCAAAAGATTCCCATTGCACAGCACGGTAAACTCAAAAGGAAGAGCAATAAAAACACACCAATCTACGGAAATGACCCGGAAGAGTTGGTAAATTTTCTGCCCCGAGTTTTTCCTTAAGGATAAACAAGGAAACTAGCCGCGGACAAAGACGCTCAAAATTATCTTGTTATTCGGGGAAACAGCGAGAGGGTATAAATCTTGGAGGTTTTGCGCTGGTGGAGGGAGAGGTAATAAGAGGGAGAGGGAGAGGGAGAGAGGAGGGAGTGAAGAATCATCGCTTACTTTAGTCTCGTCGCCACACCCTTTGTTTGACACTCTCCTCTCCTCTCCTTCTTTCCTCTCCTCTCCTCTCTTTCTTTCCTCCTTTAGTAAACTGACTCTTGTTTTGTCTTTGCATTTTATTTTCCTTCATTAGTTCGTTAGTGTTAGTCCTTCCTGCAGGTTCGGTTCATTTGTAATTTTTTTTTTATGGGTTTTGTTTGTTCTCATTGATTTTGATGTTTAGTAGTAGTAGTAGTAGTAGTAGTAGTAGTAGTAGTAGTAGTAGTAGTAGTAGTAGTAGTAGTAGTAGTAGTAGTATACAGAAACACCTAACGATTGACTGATTTGTTGAATTACTGAATGACAAATCAACTGGCTGACTGATTCATTGACTGACTGACTGACTGACTGACTGACTGTATTACTTATTGGTTCATTTTACTCACTATGCACACTTCTGCGCACACTTCTAAAAACACCAAACAAGAACGTCAAAGAAAGATAATTTAAACACACATTAGTTTATCATAATGAGCGAAGGACAAACTTGAGTGATACGTAAACACACACACACACACACACACACACACACACACACACACACACACACACACACACACACACAGACTTAGCTTTGAGGTGTGGCTGGTGGAGAATACTGTTTGGAGTGTGTGGGTGTAACTATGGGCGTGTGTACAAGTGCGGGCGGGGGAGTGAGCTACAGAAAACTAGTGGGTGTGGGTGGAAGAATGTGGGTGGAAATGGGAAGCCACTTATTATGAAAAAAAGGAAGGAGTAAGATGATAAATAAAAGGTGAAAAGGTCTGTTTGTGTGGGTATACGAGAGTGAACTTTGCCCTTTGGTTATTGGTCATAAAAAGGAGCGTTGCGTCATTATATTGAGCTCATAATGACATCATCAACAGGTGCGTGACGTCACTTTTGGGGGAGAATGTTGTGAGATCACCATTCGCGGAAAATATTAGAAAAAATGTGAAAAAATAAACTTGTATAAAAACTAAACCACATAGAAAAACGACCCACAACAATAATACAATAAATACAAAGCAGGAGGAATAAAATATGGAATATAATAATAAATCAGGTGTAAAGAAGGCACAGTTTTTACCTTACATTGCTGCGCCGGCTCGAGCCCCAGAGAGGTCACCATCCCTCACCTGGAATACAAAAAACAGGTATTAATAAAGAAATGTAGAAGGCCATGGAGGAAAAAACAGAGCAATAAATAATGACAACCTCGAAAAATGTGAAACAGAGACACACAGAGAAAAGAAAGAGATACAGTCAAGGAAACACGAGGAAAAAAAACACAGTACAAAGGGTGATAAAAGAGAAACAGAAGGAAAAAATGCAAATTCACAGGAAAATCTAGAAAATATAGGACGAGAATTATGACAAACGAGACTTCACCGAAAGAGGAAATAAAGCATAAAAACCAATAAAGACGCGGAAATAAAGGGATGGATTTATGACACGCACAACACTTCAACGAAAGAGAAAATAAAGCGTAGTAAACAATAAATAAATGGTAAATAAATAAAACTACACTCGTAAAAGTTCTTAGTAAAATATTCAAATTATTTTTACCAAGAAAAGGAACACCAAGTGGGCAGCGAAGAGGAGGAGGAGGAGGAGGAGGAAGAGGAGGAGGAGGAGGAGGAGGAGGAGGAGGAGGAGGAGGAGGAGGAAGAAGAGGAGGAGATACATTGTGTTTTCTTGGAAATTTTGGAGTCAGCTTATGCAAAGATCGATGTTGTTGACTTTCCTCTCTTTCTCTCTCCCTTTCTCTTACTCCCTCCTTTTATCTACATCCATTCTCTCTCTCTCTCTCTCTCTCTCTCTCTCTCTGAACCTAATATTTCAGAAAATGTGGGGTGACTGTGCAACTCATAACTTACTTTTTTTTCTTTATTATTATACACCAATTTTGCAAACTCCGGTGGGTGTCGCTTTCAACTTATTTGGTGTTGACGCAAGGACTGGAACACAACGTTGCAGAATTCACTCTCTGTTCTCCTTTCAATCACTTTCACTGTTCACTGTTTCTCCTGGCTAAGGTAACGAGTACACACACACACACACACACACACACACACACACACACACACACACACACACACACACACACAGGTACACTTTTTTTATAATTAGAACCTTGAATGTGGCTTTAACTTATAAGAAATTAGCACACCTTAATTTACGACTTAAGTTAACTCGCATTCATAACAAATGTCTACAAACCACCTTGGATTATTAATGAACCTGATTGCCATTGTCATTTTTATTAGCATTATCAAAATTCGAAGAAAAAAATACTCTAAGAAAAGAAAATAATACTAGAATTTAATAAAACAATAAAACAAAGGAGTAAAGAATGCTACTGAACAAATCATTATAGAGCTGACCTTCACTACATCTCTCTCTCTCTCTCTCTCTCTCTCTCTCTCTCTCTCGGGACAAACGGAAGGCGAAACAGGGATAGAGAGAGCAGCGTGGCGAGCGTGGAGAACATGGAGGGCGTGGAGGTCAGGCAGTGAGGTAGGGGAGGGAGAGTAGACACGAAGGGATGGGGGGAGAGGGCAGGGGATGGGAAGTCTGAAGGGCAAGGCAGCAAAAACAGGAGAATGCCCCTTGAAATACCTCGTTTTCTATGACAGGGCGAGGCAGGAGGTCCCAGTGATGCTTTTCCCGACGTGGCCAACACACGACAATGTTTAAAGAACGCCAGGATGTTTATGCTAGCGACGTGCCTCTCGGTGTCTCTCTCACTGCAGTGAAGGAAACGACGCCCCCTGTGGACTGATACCCCGTGGTGGCCTGATACTCCCGCCACATGACACCGCCACACCCTCCAGCCACACCCGCTTCCAACCTGCGTGGTGGCGGTGGTGTTGCCAGCCGTACCTTGGTGTAATTATTCTCCGCTGTGACATCACGTGGGCTCCAACTCGAGTGACTCCCGTGTCTTGGGGAACGCCAGCACCGGTCGCCACTCCTGTTTATGTGTGTCTGCCCTGGGTGGTGAGTGGTGAGTGCTGGTAAAAGTCTCGCGGCAAAACGTCGTACTCAGCACCACGTGGACCCTCTACTGGGAACTCATGAGTAATCCCCGACCTCACAATCACTTCCGATCACGCCCCATGCCCCTCCACACTCCTCCCGCACTCCTCCGCCACTCCCTCCAGCCGCACCAACAACCTGCCTCCACGCCCACGCTGCCTCTGTACCCACGCCCCAAGCGCGGGCAATGCACGGGCGTGGCAGCCTGTACGTACAAGACGGATGGGCTTGTCAGGGGACAGAAACGCCCTAATGTATGAATGTTCCCGACATGTCATGTACGGAGAGGTAAACAGACACGCTCATATCGAGAAGCGTGTGTGTCTCTGCCCGTGTGTGTGTGTGTGTGTGTGTGTGTGTGTGTGTGTGTGTGTGTAGCCGAGGCGCATTTCAAGCTCTCCTACAAACTCGCATAAAAGTTTGAGTCACAACTTGAGGCACTATTAATAAGTTTTGCCCCGTCGTCACCTCACAAGTTCTGGTCTGGCCGCTCGGCTGACAGTGAGGGATTAGCGGCGGGATGGGAAGGTAATGGATACACGAATAAGCCAAGGAAATAAATAGCCATTGAAGGGAACGTAAGGGTGGCTTTGCAATGAGTGTTTGTGTTATGAGGAGTGTGTGTGTGTGTGTGTGCCTTGCACTGATGAGGCGGACATGACTGCGCACACACACACACACACACACACACACGTTGCTGGGTATACAAAGGTGCATCTCTAGACGACATAAGCAGCATTAATTAGGAATATTAATCATAGAGGTAATTAATGTGTGTGTGTGTGTGTGTGTGTGTGGTGTGGGAGTGAGAACAGATTTATGTATGAGTGATGATTCCCACGCCGCGCCGTGACTTTTACACACACACACACACACACACACACACACACACACACACACACACACACACACACACACACACACACTCACACAAGAGAAAAAGATAAGAATGATGCTCTAAATGTAACCAAAATACGAGTATAACAATAACTCAAAACTACTACCGCTACTACTACTACTTCTACTACTACTACTACTACTACTACTACTACTATAAATAAAAATGAATACGAGCAGAAGAAAACGAAACTAGGGTGTGGGAGCGAAGTGTAGGAAAGGAGGGAGGGTGGCGCGGGTGGAGGAGGAGGTAATGGAGGTGTGAGGGAGGAAGGGGCGGGGCTGGGAGGAGGTGGAGGAGCTGGGGAGTCCAAGACGTTTCCGTTGTCAGGGATGATAAAGGCGTGGCTCCTCCGCCCTAACCTAGGATCTGACAACATTATCCTCCTTCTCCTCCTCCTCCTCCTTCTTCTTCTTTTCTTCTCTTCTGTTCTATTTTCCACTTTTATCGTCTCTCTTCTTCCTCTTCCATGAACGAATGCGTTATCTAATTTATTATCACTGTTTATTGTGTCTTAGTATTTGCAGTTTGATATTCACTTACATTTACAAGTCGAGATGGACGTAAAGAGAGAGAGAGAGAGAGAGAGAGAGAGAGAGAGAGAGAGAGAGAGAGAGAGAGAGAGAGAGAGAGAGAGAGAGAGAGAGAGATTCCACTACACACACACACACACACACACACACACACACACACACACAAGCCCTTGGTTCTCATGTTGAACGACCTTGAATAAAGCAATTAAGGTACAACACCTGTGCTAACATCTGTGCTTCAAGGGGGAGAGAGAGAGAGAGAGAGAGAGAGAGAGAGAGAGAGAGAGAGAGAGAGAGAGAGAGAGAGAGAGAGAGAGAGAGAGAGAGAGAGAGAGAGAGAGAGAATATTCCTCACTGAGTCAATATTCAACAGTTTATCTTCATTTGACATTGGGTAACATTCGAGTCCGGATGAGGATACGCACACACACACACACACACACACACACACACACACACACACACACACACACACACACGACCCAGTTTTCACCATCGCTGCTGTAATAATCGCCAGCCAAGGCCACCGATTTTTTTTTACTTAGCGTTAAGATATTTGCGTTGGGCTTAATAGTGGTAGCAGCAGTAGTAGTAGTAGTAGTAGTAGTAGTAGTAGTAGTAGTAGTATCAGCATCACCTCTAACAACAGTAAAAGGAAATATATTGTGTGTTATAATGAGATGGACACACACACAAACACACACACAAAAAAAGAAGTAAGAAAACAGGCATTATTCTTCTATTGTCCATATTATAAGCAAGATTTTTTTGTGTGTTAGTCTCCGTGAAGCAGAGGCAAGATGGAGAAACGGTAAACAAACACAAACAAGATCAATTCACAATTTCTTAGTATCTCAAGAATAGTAATAAATCTGAAACGAGAAAAAAAAAAATAGCAAATGGATAAATAGATAAATAAATAAATAAATATATAAATAAGCAGTAAATAAGAATAATTCCTTTTAAAGAGAGGAATGGGAATAAAAAGAATGTCTGGTGAATGGATGCAGAGAGAGAGAGAGAGAGAGAGAGAGAGAGAGAGAGAGAGAGAGAGAGATGTATATAAAAAGATGCATTTTTTTTTGTCGGGAAAAGATAGACACGGATGATGAATATTGGCGAGTGTCGTGTGTGAATAATAAGAGTGAGTGAGTGAGTACGTGTTGGGTTTGAGAGAACAGCCGATGAGTGAGTAAAAAAATAAACAATGGAAGAAAAAACGCACTGAAGAAAAATACAATCAAGAAAAATGATATACAAAATACGAGTAGGAAATAAAACAAGACGGATGAAAAGAATGAATGGAACAAAATGAAACAAAAACAAAAATCATTCTATTTGAGAGTTAGACATGCTTCTCTCTCTCTCTCTCTCTCCCTTCCTTCTTCCTCCTCTCCTCCCCCACAGACTATACTTCACTACCACACCTATCTACTCCCACCCCGCCCAGACCCGCCCAATACCACTCCCTCCCCACACCAGGGCTTACTGTGGGCGGAATTTCTGTGTGTGTGTGTGTGTGTGTGTGTGTGTGTGTGTGTGTGTGTGTGTGTGTGTGTGTGTGTGTGTGTGTGTGTGTGTGTGTAAAAAGTGGTTGGGTGACGGGTCGATTTCTTGTGTGTGTGTGTGTGTGTGTGTGTGTGTGTGTGTGTGTGTGTGTGTGTGTGTGTGTGTGTGTGTGTGTGTGTGTGTGTGTGTCCAGACTCAATACAGTACATACAAGTGCACGAACATCACAAAGTACAAGGTCTCTTAATGTTACTTTTATGAATACGACAAATTATCCTCTCTCTCTCTCTCTCTCTCTCTCTCTCTCTCTCTCTCTCTCTCTACACAGTTTCCCAATCTCTCAACCAGGGAGTGTCTGGAGCTACCTGTGTGAAGCAACGTCTAGGTATCCCTCCCACACCTGGCCAGCCTTCAACAGGTGAGCAATTTTACAGGAAACACTTGATTTTTCCCACCCTTAACATTTCCCTGTGGGCGTTGGCGGTCGGAGCTCAAGGGGAAAAAAATAAGAAAGTTGATGAACGGTTCTACCTCGATAGCATTGTTGTCTGCTCATAATTTCCGATTGTGTCAGATTGGATATTGTGTTTTGGTGTGTAGGGTTCAGGTAATGTCCACAGGTGTTCCGACTCTCTCGTCATCATAGGGGACGGAAGAGGGAACAGTCACGAAGCTCAGGTGTATACAGACAGGTATGTACACGTTGTTTGTTAGACTTGTATTCTCAAAAACTTCTGTGCTTCATTAATTTCAAAAGGTTTTATTGAAATGTACACGAGTTTTTAAGGTGTTTTTACGGTTATAAAGGCAAAGTGACAAGATTTCTGCATTAGTAATTGGAAAAACGCTCTTGAAATCCTTGTTAATCATCTCTGTGGTCTTGGAAAATAGCTGTGATGAGAGACCAAAGTGTTTCTGAATACATGCCTTATATCGAGAACAGAACAGAACTTAAAGAGACAGATGGTGAAGAGTGATGAACTTGGACAGAGGAAGACAAAAGATGAGAGAATTAAGGAAAGTAATATAATAAAAGATTTTGGTGTTAGAGATAAAATATTCGTGTTTTTTTTATTGAATCGAAGATAAAATAGTGTAAGTTGATCAGATGACACTATATCAACACTCTCTCTCTCTCTCTCTCTCTCTCTCTCTCTCTCTCTCTCTCTGGTAATTCCACCATCCCAACCGTTTCTATTAACATAACCATCTTTCTCTTTCTTAATCTCCTCCTTTCCTCACTTCATTATTTGCTTATTTACTTTTTGTCTTCACTTCTTAACTATCTTGGGTTGGGTTACTTATAGCTTCATATATCTTGATCTGGGTTTTCCTTCTTGCTCTTCTCCACCACCTCTTTATCTCTCTCTCAATAAAAATATACCTAATTTCATAATAATGCATTCTTTTTAAACTTTATCTTATTTTCTACTTTATCTCATTACATTCTTCTTATTTTCCATACTCTATTTTGTATTTTTTCTCTATTTTATTGTATGTAGTCACTCTTTTAATATTTATCATTTACTAACGCCTGTATCTCTCAAATTATTCTTTCTGTGTATAATCACTTGACTTCTAACATTCACCACCACTAGCACCAACATCACCATTATCTCCAGTACTAAATCACACCACTACACTCTCACTTTAATTCAATTCTCTTTCAACACCCACAAAAACAGTCCTATTCCCGTGCAGAACAGGTTAGTAGCGCCACACTATCACGTGATATGCACCACACCCCCGCTGTAATACCAATGATAGTAATGGTAATGATAATAATTCTAATTTATTCCGAGAGATGATACGAATACACAGTACCGGTGATTCGTTAATAAATAACAATTGTTTTTGATTATCAGTTCTCTGGCATATAAACCCACCTTTGAAAAATATAGATTCACTAGAAATTTTCCTTTTTTTTATATATACTGTCATTGGAATTCCAGTTACCTATGAAATACTTGCTGGGAAAGCCACATGTGAACGAGAAAGCATTACCTTCACCGCAGCTGTGTAAAATTGAGGGATAACTATTATAAAGCAGAGGAGAGTATAGAAAAATAAGAAGCCATAAATATGTGTAGCAATGTGGGTAAAGCCTTCGCCTCGGGAACACCTGGTACATGAACAGGTTGTGGAGGCTTTTTGACTTTTTGTGTCGAGGTGGTGGCGAGTAGATGGTTGAGTAAGGAACTGGATGAGCTACACTTGCCAACGATTGGAGTTACAATATATAAAATGAACTAACAGGGCTTGCTTAAAGGATTGGACGAGCTACAGAAGACTAGACAAGGGATAGGGAACCTCCAAGCAAGTGGGAAGGAATTAGATTGTTACACTGGAAGAACTGGAAGATTGGTTAAAGACTGGAAGAGCTATGAGGAAATTAATACAATATGTTAAATGAACTAACAGGATTGGAAGAGCTATAGAAGATTAGAAAAGCGATTGAAGAACATTCAAGAGAGTGGGAAGGAATTAGATTGCTATACTGGAAGAACTGAAAGATTAGTGAAGGACTGGAAAGGCTACAAGGAAGTTACTACAATATGCTAAATGAACTAACAAAGGATTGGAAACACTACGATTGGGAACAGGATGATAAAAGAAAAAGATTGGTGAAGGGCTGGGAAAGCTATGAAGAAGGGAATACGTGACTAAACTAGATCTTGTTAAGGCATTGACTGGAAACGTTCTTCACTATGACAGATAATGAAAAAAAACCCCTCAATTGGATACATTTCCTTATCGCTGTTTTTTTTCAGTAGTGTCAGAAGGTTAGTGTTCTCCTGTTTAATGGCTCACCTCTGATGCTTGTACCTGTTAAGAGAGAATGGTAAATATGAGAAAGAATTACCCATTTCATGCCTCCTTGCAGTTCTTAATGGCTGAACAACACGTGATTTGAGGATAATTATATATTCTTAAACCATTACTTTTGTTATAGTCGCTTCACAATTACAAACTTCCTCGTGTAGGTAGCAGGTCGATCCAATTATCACAGGTAAAAAAGAAACACAAGTATGAAATCACGGTTCTCAAGTATAATGCTTCTGATTACTGCCTGTACTGTGCACTTAAACAATGAACATAACCGCACACATGCACACACGCACACGCTCACACACACACACACACACACACACACACACACCCATCCACCCACTCACTCATCCACACGCACACACACACACGAACATCACTCAAAATCAACGATAGACGAAAAAGAGAGATCACGAATAAGAAAAATCGAAAAAAAAAACACAAAACGTAAAGAAAACGAAGCTGAAGATAAATACAAATTACAAAAGAAACTCAAAATCACACAAAACAAAGACAACGAGGGAAAAGAAAACAGGAGGATGAGGAAAAGGAGAACACGAGGCGAGGCAGCGAGACGAGGGAGAGAGAGAGACGCTAGGAAACAGAGGATATGAGGTGAATGGAAGCAAGCTGCGAATATTAGGGTGGTCACGGTGGATGCTACAGAGACAGGTGGATGAGAGGAAAGGATGAGAGGCGACCACACAGCCCTGCCAACACACTAAGACGGATGATCCAATGAGTAAACTGCGGCTGGCATATGAATAGCTCCTCTCACGTGGTTGACAGAGAGAGAGAGAGAGAGAGAGAGGGAGAGGGAGATAGAGAGAGAGAAGGGAATATGTTACAAAGCGTGAAGGAGAGTACTGAGGAAGAGAAAGAGGAAGGGTTACGGTAAGGAGTAGAGAGAAGAGAGAAGAGAGAGAGAGAGAGAGAGAGAGAGAGAGAGAGAGAGAGAGAGAGAGAGAGAGAGAGAGAGAGAGAGAGAGAGAGAGAGAGAGAGAGTACTTAGGTAGAGAAAAGTAGCAAGGTAAGGAGACCATGAAAGAAGATACAGGAAAGAATATTAAGTGAGAAATCAAGCAAATGTGATGCAGAGAAACGATTTAAACCACTGTGATCATTATGAATTAGAGCCATAATCGTGCAGAGCTGAGGAGAATAGATGGTTTATTTTCTCAACACTCCATTTCCATAAACAAACTGTGATTTTATGGGTGGCATTCCAACACTTTAATGGGAGCTGAACCAAAGGAGTCGATGATAATTTTTTCTCCCCTACTTCTACCTTCTTACTCAACGTTCTATAAAGTATTTCCCTTCCCACACCTCAGGGTACAAGAGAAGCGAGTCACCTGGTGTACGTAGCTTTCCCTGATACAATAGCTCTGGGCTACGATACTTTGATCAAGGTATTTACTCCCTCATTACACGCACAGGTAAGAGGTAATGCCACCCTCTATTTTCACAGGTTATTACATCAGTGTGACGCAGCAAGTCTGAGGTGATTGGCATGGTGTACCTAAGGACAAGTGTGTGACAGGGGGAAGACAAAAGGGTGATAGAAAGGGAAGATTTACAGGAAATGGGGGTGATAGAGATAAGAACAGGTAATATAGCGAGAAGAGAAAGGGAAGACAGGTATGCAGGAAGGGGTGGAGAGGTAATGGGCAGGAATACAGGTAAATGAACAGGGTAAGAAAGGAATGGGAAAGGAATGGGATAGGTAATGGGAGGTAAAGTGTATAGATTAGAAAGGATGATGTGGTAAGTGTATAGAGGGAAGGAAAAACTTACTACCAGGAAAAGTCTTGAGGGAAAAACGAGGAGGAAAGCAGGAAAACTCAGAGGGAAAGAAGGAGGGAAAATGAATAAATGAAAGAAGGAAATAAGGAAATAAAGGAAGAATGTTGAATGATAAAGTGGACAAAGGTGAGAGCTACTAACGCGGTTCAAGGTGGAAATACCCAGGTAAATATGTGTATATGTGCAATGATTAAGTAATCTAAACAGGTGTCTTGGAATGGACCGGAACACACCTGTAGGACAAACACAACACACACACACACACACACACACACACACACACACACACACACACATCTGCCTTAGGACACGCCTGCGCATTACCTAGTGGTGCGATGACCCCCCCTGTAATTAGTCCCGACGCACAATTAGTATAATAGTGTAATTTCAGAACAGACCACACGCTCGTTGGTCGTGGCCACTACGGGAAAATTGCAAGACTTAATGGCACAGCTGATGTACTCGATGGATCATGCGTCTCTGTGTGTGTGTGTGTGTGTGTGTGTGTGTGTGTGTGTGTGTGTGTGTGTGTGTGTGTGTGTGTGTGTGTGTGTGTAATAATATTAATACGGTTTATTAGTAATTGCAGTAAATACATATTGAAAATGTACATACGGGGATTGAGGAAGACTTAAGATTAGTACCTTAACTTAGCTGTTTATGGCTCGCACCGTGTGTGTGTGTGTGTGTGTGTGTGTGTTTAAAGTGGCATATTATAACTCCATACTAGAATACAACTTAAAATACTTAAACTACTTGAATAAAGAAGAAAAAAATATGAGCGGGTGATTTTTATAACAAGAAAGTGAGAAACTAGAATATATTTCTAAGACATTACAAACTTGAAAGGTACATTACTTAGATTACCATAAAAAAAAAAAAAAAAAATCAGGTAATGGAAAACTAAGAAAAAAAAACATGGAAAATATTTTAGACATTACAAAATTAGAAACACTCAAACCTTAATCACCTTTGAAGTAAAAAGAATAAAAAAAAAAAAAACGCAAAGAAGAGGAAGAGAAGTTTTAGACCCAAGGGAAGGCCGCGAGAGAGATGAGGAGGCGGAGTTCAAGAGAAAAGACTAAACATAAACAAACGCACACAATAGCATCACGTCTAACCACCACAGAGAGAGCGTGCCTTCCTGAGCCTCGCGTTGCAACACAAACAGTACGCTCCCGAAATACGACTCGATAAACCGGACGTGGGTATATTTAGTGACCAAGTGAAGCGTCGATTGGCGGGGCTTGAAGACTGGGACTCCGCACACTCCACCACGTCAGCTAGATCCATTCCTGTGACTTGATCTGAAGAGACGAGTTTCAAGGCATCTTAGAACCTCAATCGTTTCTTCTTTAGTGTTCCTTTTTTAGTGTCTTAGAAACTGCATATTTTTTCTTTACAAACTATATCCTTCCTGTGGCCTGATCTGAAGAAACTAATTTTAAGGCATTTAGAACCTCAATCGTCTCCTCTTTAGTGTTCTTTCCTTTATAATGTCTTAAAAATTGCACACTTTTCCTTGCAAACTATACCCATTCATACAACTTGAGTTTGTTTATCTGACTGCGACGTAAAATTCACATTAACCCCTTCAGTACTGGTAAGCCTTTTTACCTTGAGTTATGGGTGTGATTAGACCATTTAATTGGCATAAGGAAGAGTCTATGGAGGGCAGAAGGATGGTCACAATCTTCACTATATTAATCCCCCACATGAGTTTCTGAAGCTGTATAGAATCGCCAAATATTAAGCACAATGAATATGGAAACGCGTCATGGTTCTCAAGGGGTTAAAAGCAAAGTGTAAAGTCTTTGTCAGTATCTACAGGAGAGAAGAGGATAAAGGGACTAGATTTTGTAATAAATAGGCAGTTAAGTATTTAGTGGTGACTTTAGAACAAGAAAAACACATCTCACACTAGTTAGTAATAAAGGAACATATCAAATACAAGGAAAAAGGTTACGAGACTGAAGACACCTGTGAATCTGGTGACTCTGAGGGTGTGCTGAGTGCTGAGGACGTTCTGAGGGAGTAGTGTAGGTGCTGAGTAGTGCTGAGTGGTTCCCGACGCCCCCAGGTGAGGCAGGAAGGCGGTGTCACGGTGGGCAGGTGTGACCACTCTAGCATGAAGAGTTAGGTGAGGCACGACTTTCTCCCTCCCTCTCTTCTCTCCCTTCCCTCCCTTTGCGTGTGTCTTAAGAGAGCTCCCCTCCCTTCCTCCCTTCCTCCCTCCACCCACCACGCCCTTCGTCCCTTCCTCCCGAATGCCACGCCTCTTCCTACTCCTCCCTTCTAATGTTTCCTTTCGTGTCTGATTTTCCAGGCGTGCGTATGCCCCTTCAGCGCCCTCTCCTCGTACACAGACCCTTAGCACTCACCCTTCTTCGCCACACATTCACAAACTCCTTTTCTTTATGGACAGTTCCTTAAACTCTCTTTGTTTCCTTTATAAACAATTCCTTTACTTCATTTCCTCTTCAGTGTGTCCTTTAACTCCTTCAATAGTGAGATGCATTTTTACCTTGAGTTTTGGGTGCGATTAGACGATTTTATTTGCATTAGGAAGCGTCTATGGAGGTCAGAAGATTAATGGTTACAGTCTTCATTATTGTAATTCCACATATATATTTTTGAAGCTGTGTAAAATCGACAAATTGTAACCAGAATGAATATGAAAATGCGCGTTGTTACTGAAGGGTTAAATTTCCTTCATTCATTTGTATTTTTTAAACCACCACTTCCTTTATATTTAGACATCTTAAACTTCCTTCTCTTAACACACGCTCCTTAAAATTCCATTCCCTCCAATTTATCAATATTATCATTATTAGTAAACACTTCACTCAAATTTGAAGCCTTAATCCCTTCAATACGATTAGACCATTTTATTGATATTAGGAAGGGTCTATGGGGGTCAGAAGATTAATGGCTACACTCTTCACTGCTTTAATCCCCCACATAAGTCTATGAAGCTGTATAAAATCAATAAAAAGTAACCAGAATGAATATTGAAACGCGTTATGGTACTGAAGAAGTTAAGTAAGAACAGAAATATAACTCACACACTAATACTAGTTTACGATTGACATTTAGCGCTCACGTGACACCATGCCCTGCACATTACAAGTCTAGTTAATCATGTAGAAACCAGACGGGGCTTAGAAAAGATGGAAAGATTGTAGGACTGATATTGCGTGGAGTGTGTGTGTGTTAGAAACGTGATGTGTTGATAGAGAATATGATGCGATAAGGGTGTGTATAGAGTGGTGATGGTGCAGAGTGCTGGAGTAGAGTATATTTATGAAGGGTGATAAGGGAGGAGAGGGTTAACAGGGAGAGAGAGCGAGGTAGTTGGAAGGGTGTAAGGGTGTAAGGGAGAGGGAAAAGGGATGTAGGGATGGAAGGCTGCAAAGAAAAGGAGAGGAGGCGTGGCGGTGTTCCAGGAAAAGATCAGGACAGATAATAAGAGAAACCGGAGAGAGAGAGAGAGAGAGAGAGAGAGAGAGAGAGAGAGAGAGAGAGAGAGAGAGAGAGAGAGAGATGTAAATACGCAAAAATCGTAAGAGGAATGCAACTTAACGAGGAGTAGGAGGAGGAGTAGGAGGAGGAGGAGGAGGAGGAGGAGGAGGAGGAGGAGGAGGAGGAGAAGGATATAGAGCTCCACGTGTCCTCCCAGACGCAAAGTCGAGACGGACATGATGAGGGAGGAGGGAGGGAGAAGGGAAGGAGGAGATAAGAAAGGAAGGAAAAAATAAAACAAAACAGAAGAAAAGAAAAATGAGAAGAGAAGTTGAAAGAAACAAATAAAGGATGAAGAAAAAGGAAGAAAGAAGATATAGAAAGGGCAAAGTGAAGAGTGCGGATGACAAGAGAAGGAGAGAAAGAGAGAAAGAGTAAGAAAAGTAAGAGGCGCCAGAGAGAGAGAGAGAGAGAGAGAGAGAGAGAGAGAGAGAGAGAGAGAGAGAGAGAGTAGTGGAGTGTATGACTCTTGAGTGTTAAGACAAGGGACATGCAACACTACCCCGCTACTCTTTAAATAGGGCGATGACGCGCAATACATCAACTCACTCCCTTACCCATTACCTCTCCTTGAGCTGGTGTGAAGGGAGGGAACGGAGTGGAAAGTGAAAATAAGAGTTAGAGAAGGGAAGAATGGGTAAGGATGGTTAGGAAAGGGGAGACAATAGGGAAGGTTGTTGAGGTACGTGAATAAGAAGAAAATTGTGAAAAAGGGAAGGTAAAAGGAGGATCTATACGTGGAAGGAAATGGTAAAGAGTATTCAGACATCTAACACACACACACACACACACACACACACACACACACACACACACACGAGCAAAAAGATGAAAAAATGCGCAACTTCTTAAGAACCTGCAGTTAAAGACGTCAATTTTCACCAGGAACTGAAATGGGCGCCTCATTACACCAGCGACTCCCTTGGGCTGAGTAGGACGTTGCGGGGCAGGACGGAATGGGGCGGGGGCGGGGCGGGGCGGGGGGGCGGGCGGGGCGAGGCGGGACGGGTACAGACAACCTTGACTATTCTCCCTCAATTTTGTATATTTCTCTCAATTTTCTCTCACACTCTCCGTTTTCTTTGGCGTGGAATTGTTCATAAGCTATTTTCTTCATTTTCCTTCAGTTTATTTTTCTGGATTTGAAATATTTCTCATCTTGCTTGTGTTGTCTTTTATCTGCAGTGTATTTATTAGCGCACTCACCCACCCATCCTTCACTTTTTATGTATTTTAATGGGGTATTTGTTTTAACCCCTTCAGTACAATGACGCGTTTCTATAGGTTTCTGCTTACTATTTGGTGATTTTATATATCTTCAGAAACTCATATGGGGGATTAAAATAGTGAAGACTGGCCATTAATCTTCTGGCCTCCATAGACACTTCCTAATGTTAATAAAATGGTCTAAAGATACACAAATCTAAAAGTAAAAATGTGTCCCAGTACTGAAGGGGTTAAACATCCTAATATATAAAAAAAACTCCATTTCTCAACAGGTTAACTAAAAACACTTCGCTTCCTCTTCTTATTTCAATGTTATCTTGTTTATATCTGTAGCTTCCTGCACCGCGACATACCAGGCAGCATTAATATCTCAAGTTATTATTGGTGTACATACCTTGGCTGTTGGGGTCAATGGCGTGACAATGATCTTATAACCGGATACTCTGCTGGTTTTATTCTCAAGCATAAACAGTAAAATATATCAGACATGCGAGGGATTCCGGCCAGCGACTGTTATTCTATTTTAATTAAGCTCGTGGTTTTCCTGGGATATTGTTTCTTGCGGGGAGTAAACATTAGTTATTCTTGCAAAACCTGTAAGTTATAGATCAAAGTCAGTTTTTTTGGATAGATTCTAAAGCCTGACGAATGATTATTTTAAGATACTAACACATAACCCCTTCAGTACCATGACGTGTTTCTATATCTATTCTGCTTACTATTTGGTGATTTTTTACAGCTTCAGAAACTCATGTGGGGGATTAACATAGTGAAGACTGTGGTCATTAATCTTCTGACCTTTCCTAATGTGAATAAAGTGTAATCGTACACAAATCTCAAGTAAAAAATGTGTCTCAATAATGAAGAGGTTAACACTGGATATTTTTAAGATTACTGAAGAAGAGAGGAGATTTTTAAAGTTATAATGCCAAATATTTTCAAGATTACAGAAGAAGAAATGGATTTTTTCAAAGCTCTGCCAAATATTCTAAGATTACAGAAGAGAGGAGATTTTCAAAGTTCTAATGCCAAATATTTTCAAGATTACAGAAAGAGAGGAGATTTTTCAAAGTTCTATCGCCAGACAAGAAATCTTTACATTACACCACAATTCCTTCTGGGAAACAAAACACTTGGCTGTGGTTGGTTTGGTACAAAAGCGGCGGTGCAGACAGATGCTTTCTCTGAGTTCAAGGAAGTACTTTAGCATGAGACGTTCTGGGAAGCAAGAGTGTTTGTAATGAGTTTGTTCTGCGGCGTCACACAGGAATCTGGTCCGCCCGTCGTTGCCCTGAGTGAAGTGGAGTGAAGTGAGTCGGTGGTGGAGTCAAAAACAGGAGTTACGTCACGCCAAGGTCGATCTAGGTCACATGAGCAACTTTTGGGCGGGGACTGTCCGAAACACTATGAATAATTTCGTGCGTAACTTGTTTGTTTGCCATTCATGCTGTGTTCTCGTTATTCATGACTCGCTCTCGTGTTGCTGTGTTGTTGTGTTGCTTGCTGGCATGCAGTGTTTCTTTCCGTGTGTGGGCGTGTGTTTTTTCCATTCTCTCTTTCGCTATTGGTTTATTTGCGTGTGTCCTGACTAGTTTACTGAATTTTCTTATTTTTCGTCTCCTATTCCTTTCCTCTATTCCTCTTCTATTTCTTTGTCATTAGTGTATGTCTTTTTTGTCGTTCATCTTAGTTTTCTCTCTCCACATCATCAATCTATATTTTTCTTCCACTTAATTCGTTCAGCCATTTCTCTCTCTCTCTCTCTCTCTCTCTCTCTCTCTCTCTCCCGGCCACGTAGCGTTCATGGCCAAGGATATGAGGAGCTCCACCCATCCACCACAGCCGCGCCCGCCACACCTCCACACACCCCCACCCCGCCCTCCACGCCACACCTGTCCGCCCAACACCTGCCACGTGTCACCTCTAAAGCAGAACACACCTGCACGCCCATCCCTTAAGCTTATGTAAGTGAACCCCACCCAGTACACACCTGCTGCTCCATATCTGTCAATCTATCCGCCTGCATTAGTCTGGCTATCAATCCGAGCATCTCCCACTCCTCTGTTGGCTTACGTTTCATGTAGTTAGTCCTGTTGAGCTACTGTGACTTTCATGTATTTATATCTTAGGTGGTTTCGTGGTGTTGCTCTCCGTGGGGCTTGTGTTGCTTTGCCATAAGGGTGAGTAACCGGCTTGTGTTCTGAAACGCTTTGCTCTCTCACCATCACTGCTCCGGTTGAAGATACTCGTGTTTTTAAGAGTATTTTCATTGTTCTGTTGATAGACTGGCAAGATTTCTAGTTTGTTCAAAGGAGAAACTGTCTTGAAAACCCGACTAGTTGTCTCTGTGGCCTTGCTAAATTGTCGTAGTGAGAGGGGAAGGGGTTTATGAATACTGACAGACTAACAGACAGTCCTTAGTTCATCTGGGTTCATTAACTAGTCTCTCGTCAATTAAGAATGTTTAGTGTATATTCTGCCGGTTGGGGTCTTTCTCTCTCTCTCTCTCGTGTCTTTTTTCTGGTATGTGGCCACGGTTGTATCCTCAGCAATCTTCGTAATATCAGGTACCCAGCTCGGCCACGCCCCAACGACTGATAAGGTAAGGGAACACTCAGAATGGATTTTTATGACTCTAGGTGCTTGTGAATGCTACTCGAGTGTGTGTGTGTGTGTGTGTGTGTGTGTGTGTGTGTGTGTGTGTGTGTGTGTGTGTGTGTGTTGGGTTGTTGCAAGTGTTGTATCTATAGCATCACACACACTCACTGACACTCACTGACACACACACACAGACACACACACACACACACACACACACACACACACACACACACACACAACTGTATCAGGAGAACAAACTCAATATAAACACGCACACACATTAGAGAGAGATAAAAGAAAAACTCACTTGACCACATAGGTACACACACACACACACACACACACACACACACACACACACACACACACACAAACGTTCTGCATACACAAACACACACACACACACACACACACACACACACACGTATACGTTTTCCTACACGCACATACTCGCACTGTAAGGAGGCGTAAACACACACACACACACACACACACACACACACACACACACAGACACACACACATACAAATACTGCGTCACTGGCTTCACACAACGCACCTTTCTGTTTAGTGTCTGTCTGTGTGTTCGTCAGTTTGTCTCTCGTTTCAGCGATTGTGTTTATTTATTGACTATTGGATCGTCAGAGAGAGAGAGAGAGAGAGAGAGAGAGAGAGAGAGAGAGAGAGAGAGTAATGAGGTCCACTATAAACACAAAAGGTGAAGGTAGTGATGCATGAACCAAAATACTCGTGAGTGAACACAACGAGGGCTAACAACCTTGAACCTGACGGAGGAGGAGGAGGAGGAGGGGGAGGAGGAGGGGAGGGCAGTGGTAATGGTGGAGGCGGCACTGGTGATGGAGGAGTAGGCGAGGGTGGTGATGAAGGAGGTGGAGGAGGTGGAAGAGGAGGATGTGGAGGAGGAGGAGGTGGTGATGGTGGTAGTGGTTGAGGAGGAGGAGGAGGAAACTGTCTTCCCTCAGAGAGCAAAGGAACTACGGGTCTCTGACGATGTGTGGACAATTCTCTCTCTCTCTCTCTCTCTCTCTCTCCGGTTTCGTGGGGTGAATCATGTAACACCACCACCACCACTACCTCCAAGAGAGAGAGAGAGAGAGAGAGAGAGAGAAGATAAGAGACACACCGACAGAGGCTCCACGCGACCTAGATAAGGGTTCTGATACCATATCATAGGCGGGGACTCAACAGGAAGACCCCAGACACACCTCGATAGGAGCCTGGCGTCGCGTTACCTGTGTTGCCTTGTCGCTGTGTTAAAAAGTTTGGCATGGTGTAATGGCTGTGCTTTAAGGAGACTTGCTGGTACCCCCTCTCTCTCTCTCTCTCTCTCTCTCTCTCTCTCTCTCTCTCTCTCTTAAAGTTTAGATTTAATTGTTTTCACTACAAGGAATGTTAAGTTTTTTTTCTTTTTTATTGCTCTCGAGTCTTCTTTCTATTTTTACACTATTTTTTTTCTTTTATCAAATTTTTCTATCGTTTCTGTAATTACTGGTGTTGATTTTTGAGATTTGTTTATGAGAACGTCCTCTGTAAGGTAAACCAGCTTCTTTTTGTGTGTGTAAAAGTGGAGTTTGTACTTTTTTTCCGTCTAGAAAGCGAAAGTTCAAAGATAACACACACACACACACACACACACACACACACACACACACACACACACACACACACACACACACACACACACACACACACACACACAGACTTAACCCATTCCGTACTGGAACTCAATTTCTACCTTGAGCTTTGAGTATGATTAGATGATTTTATTGACATCAGGAAGGGTCTATGGAGGTCAAAAGATTGATGGTCACAGTCTTCTCAATTTTAATCCCTACATGAGTTTCTGAAGCTGTACGAAATTACACAATAGTGAACAGATGAATAGGAAAACGCGTCATGGCATTGAAGGGGTTAAAGCAAGATACACATTTACAAACTAAGCAACACCAAGACATAACACAACTGAAGCAACACTACCGCTCCTTCCAATCACCTTCACCTGAACCCACCTGTCAGTCGTCCCCCGTCACCTCTACCACGCCCCTTAACTCCTCCAGCCCTACCATCCGTCACACTCAGCGAGCCCTTGTCTTCTCGCGGCCACATTTCCATACCGTTCCCTAAGGACACGCGACCCTTGGACCAGGTAATTAGGACCTAACAAGAGGTACTGTTGCCTTGGTCACGAAGCCTGGAGGGGAAGGGAGAGGAGGTGGAAGAGGGACAGTGGGAGATGAAGATACAGATAATGATAAGCGTTCCTCTCTCTCTCCCCCTCTTCTATACAAAGTTCCATCGTGGTGATAAGGCTGAGCTATAGTTTCACGTCAAGATGTGTTCATGGCGACAAAGTTTCAGTGTATTTTGTATCTTATTTCTCGGATGGGTATAGATGTGCGCATTACTACACGGTGCCAGGTGGGTGAGGCTCCTTACTCATCGTCCTCACGTCACAACACGTCCCCGCCAGACAAACACAGCAGCGGGGAGTGATAACATGATAACCCGTCCCTTTAAAACACCGCGGTAGCTTCACCATAGCGCTGTTGTTTGCCCACCGCTTTATCACCGCGAATAGCACGCACACACCCACCCAAACACCCACACCCTTACCCACAAACACCCACAAACACACACAGGCAGGCGCATGTGGGCGTAATATCTACACCTCCACGCCAGCAAGTCCTAAAAAAAATCGTCGCGCTGCAACAGGATAGCTTCAGGTCTCCTCCTCGGCTGTCAAGGGAGGAGGAGCAGAAGTAGGAGCAGCAGCAGGAGGAGGAGGAGGATAGCGAGAATAAGATCTATTTTGGGCATCACTTGGTCCTGTTGTGGCATTCAGCGACCCTCCGCAGCTGTCTCGTAGAGTGATAGAAAAAAGAAAAAAAGGTCACTGCTCTACTTACACGGCACTCGATCCCCGTGTCGTAACTGTATAGCTGCGTGGAGAATAACCTTATAGGGGTGAGGGTGTAAGGGCGGAGCGGAGAGGCGATCCACACCCATGACACCTCTGCTCAACCCGATCAAGATGAATCCACTTGAAATTCAATTGGGATTTTACAAATAAAAGGAACTGCGCAGGAAAATACTTCTTACCTCATGCTTTTAACACCAAAGTGGATGTGTTTTCCTCCCCACGAGCAGGGAAATGCACTGGAACATATCGCTTTGAACGTATTACTTAACACACCCACTCAACACTATTACCTCACCATCACACCACCACCCGTCACCTCCACTGCACACCACCCTAAACAGAGCCTCACCTCACCTCACCTCACCCAAGTCAACGCCCCTCCTTCCCTCCCACCCTGTCCCTCCAAAATACTTCCCGAAGCCACAAAACAAAAAAGGTTCCTGCAGCCCCTAGAGGAACTCCGCCCTCAGCCACTGAACTCCAGATATGCCTCGAACCCCGCCCATGCTGGCTGTCCCCGCCCGGCCCCGCTCAGTCCCCACGCCCCTGGGTTAGGTCCTTGCCCCTGGGAACTCTCAATGACCCTGAGGTGGCCAAGAAACAAAGCCCCTTGAAGGATGATGAATACAAGTCACTATATTTTTTCGGAAGGTCTTTTAGCGTGGTTGAGTGACCTTGAGATGATAGTGCGTGATGGAGCTTCCCGCGTGACTGTTCTTGTGTGTGCGTGTGTGTGTGTGTGTGTGTCGCCGGTCAACACTCCCGCCATAAAGCAGCGCCTGTTAATCATGGACTGTCAACCGCGCCGCCCTGATACGGTTTGCCCGCTTACACACAAGAGTTACCTTCCATCACTGCTGTCACTGTCTCCGCCGCGCCCTGCAGTGATCCTACCCCGCCCCGCCCCACCCCGCCCCGCCCCGCCCCACGCACACCAGGCGGAATAAGCAATAAAAAAGTAATAAGGCGATGTCTGTCACCAGTCTGTCTGTAACCTAACCGTCACCACCTTGCTGCCTGGGCGTGGCGCGCACTGTTGGTGTTACTTTAATTTCGCGTCGAGTCTTCCCCTCGCGTGGGTGTGCACTGGCGGCGTGGTGCGGACCCTTCCTGCCTCCCCCAGCCCGGCAGCGACGCGGGGCGAGGCGTGGCCGCCGGGCCTGGCGGACATAACACTTTTAGTGACCACACCACAGGATGGTGGGGACAAAAACGCCCCTGGTGGTGGTGGTGGTGGTGGGTGTGGTGCAGCGACCCGGCCCCGAGGTCGTCCCCGCCAGACCCGCCACATCCCCGCCCCGCCCCGCCGCTTGGCGCCCCGCCCCGCCAGTCCTCATGGCTATGTAGGCCAGTGTGATATCCCTATTTGCAGAAGGATATGGGTCGCGGCGTTATCTGGGGCTATCGCCAAAGTAAGCACCTCGCTAAGTTGGGTGTCGCTATGCGGGATGCGGGATGGGGCCACGCCTGGCTGGTGAATCACAACCCCACTTCCTCCCCCTTCTCTTCCCCAGCGCCCCTCCACACCCACCAGCATAAACACAAGCACAGGTGCACCGCGACGCCCCTACAACAAGTGGCGTCACTATTGAGGGCGTCAGCTGTCGCCACCAAACTGGGCTGCACCGCCTCGGGTATCAAATGCGTAGCAATAGCAGTGGTGGTGGTGGCGGCTGGGTGGAGGGGTGGGCTGGGAGTGGAGGGAGGCGCGCGTCCTTGCCACCCACGCCCTCACCCACCCGCCCAGGGAGTAACAACCTTGCACTCCCACTCACCGTGAACTTCGCAAAATTATCCGTAAATTCACCACTCGCAGTCCTTGACATTTTCCCCGGACAGAGTCAGAGTGACCGAGACCCGTATAGGAGCAGTGAGTGGCGAGCAGAGCAGTCAAGTCTCCCAGCGGCGGCCAGGCTTCTCTGCTCCATGCACCTCCTCCTCCTCCTCCTCCTCCTCCTGGTTCTCTCTTGTCCTCCTCTCTCCTCTCAGAGCCTCTGCTAACCCCGTGTGGTCCTCTCTGGAGACCATCACACACACACACACACACACACACACACACACACACACACACACGTAGTTATCTCTCAATATCTTAAAAATCTCTCTCTCTCTCTCTCTCTCTCTCTCTCTCTCTCTGCAAGCACCAAGACCACCACAGTCGTACTAATCACCTTCTCCCTTTCCTGCCACCGCTCGCCGCCCACCCAACCACTGTAATACCTGTTTCTGGCACGCAATGGGTCGGCTACCGTCTGTCCAGTGACGTGAGAGCTTACTGAGGCTTACGGGAGAGGCAGAGTTTGGATCTTCACGCGGACTTTCTCCTTTACTCCGCGGAGGAAAAAGAAGAGGGTGGAGAAGGAAAACAGCAGGTATTTTGTAATGATGTGATTATGAAACTGATCAGTGAGTACCCGGTCACCTCATGTTACGACACACTGTCAGGGCTTGAAACTCTGTAATGAAGAAATGAGGCGGGGTTGCAGTAAATAGTGCTAGCAGGGCAGAAAGACACATGCCTGCACGCACACACACACACAAGCACGCAGGCACTCAATACCAAACACATGCACACAAACAGATAACATTTAACTATGAGATATACAATAAACGCCACATGGTAATCAAAACACGTGACACTGGGACGGAAAACAACACATAGATAAAAATGCGTGGAGGAAATGACTTCTCGTGATAACAAGGAGCATATCATGGCGTCGTTACAACAAAGACAGCCAGAAAGCTTTATCAAAATGGTGTGTTTCTTATCGCAAAAGGTTCACGTCGATTGCTCTACCGGGAAGGTCTTAGCTCACCTATGCCCCCAAATCCAGGTGTTTTACGGCCAGGTGGAGCTACGAGGCGACACGAGCAGGAAATTGTGTGTAAGGGAAGTATGTTCAGAGGAAATTTTTGTATAATGTGCAGTCTAATTTGAGGCAGGAAAATAGTGAAAGGGGGAGAGAAGGGGCAAGTGATAATAGGTGGCAATGTGCTCCATGACGTGAAGACTGAGAGGGAAACATGACGTGAGGATTGGGAATGTAATAGTGAAGTGTAAAGTGGATGAGGGTGAAAGGTGATGCAAAGCAGGTAATGAAGCCGAAAGTTATAGCAAAATGATGAAGTAGAAATTGTACTGAGATGACAAGTAATGAATGAGTGAAGGCGAATGTGCAACTTGAGTGTAAAGAAAATGGTGAAAAAGCAAGAAAACACGATTAAAAGTTCAGTAAAAGTGTGGAAACCTTACAATAAAAAAAATGGAAAAAAAAGAAAAAGGATACAGGAAAATATAAGAAAAAGTAAAAGCAACATAAGAAAATAAGAAAAAGAAAAGAAAACAGTAAGAAACCAGACGAGAAGCAGTGTGAGGAAGAAGAAAGGATGCAGAAACGGACACAAGAAGACAAAAGCTAAATGAGACAAAACGGATGTGAGATTTCCAAGCAGTGAATATAAGTAAAGGAGAAAAAGAGTATTACGAGAAAGAACTTAGTACATCAGCGAGAGAGGTCGGTCCATTCACGCATGACAGACCTCACCCACACCTCTTTCTCCTTCTCTTATCTTTTACTCCGGCTTTAATTTATCCCCGAAGTTGGGCAACAAGGAGGATGAGGATGAGGATGAAAAGGAGGAGGAGGAGGAGGAGGAGGAGGAGGAGGTATTTCCCTTGTCCTTCCCACGGTTACTAATCCTTATATGTAGATTATGACAATCGCCTTTCAAAACTACACATTGTCCTTTCTCCATGTCGCACACTTTGACTTGTGCTAACTTACTTCCACACTTCACTATTCTCTACTTTGCATTTCTAGTTTCTTCTAAGAGTTATTAGTTCATTTCCATTAATATTACTTTCTTTTCACTCCATTGTTAGTTTATTTCACCCAGCTGGATATTAATGAATCACTTTATTCCTATTTGTGGATTTTTTTCTTACTATCAGAAAAAAACAAAAAACAAAAATGATTAAACAGAACAGTAGTTATATGCTTAACCATTCAGTATTGAGACGCATTTTTACCTTGAGTTTCGGTATGATTAAACGATTTTGCTTACATTACGAAGGGTTTATGGAGGTCAGAAGATTAATAGCCAGAGTCTTTACTATTTTAATCCTCACATAAGTTTCTGAAGCTGTATAAAACCACCAAATAATAACCAGAATGAATAGGAAAGCATGTCCTGGTACTGAAGGGGTTAACAGGATGAACAAACAAAACATTATCTAGGTTAACACGATTAGGCAAACAATACAAGAGAAGTGAGCGCTAACCAGCCTTTACCTGTCCCTCACACCTGACGTAATGAAGATTAGAGGACATCACCTGTCTTACCGTGAAGTTTTGTCCGACGAGTGAAAATAGTTGATGTATATTTCCCACGGCTTATGACGACACACTAATGACTGCACACTGGCAGGGGAAGATATTTACTACAGGTGTGTGTGTGTGTGTGTGTGTGTGTGTGTGTGTGTGTGTGTGTGTGTGTGTGTGTGTGTGTGTTCTTGTTACTGCTGTTGTTTCTAGTTTTGTTGTTGTTAGTGATATATTTTTAGTGTTTAGTTATAAGAGTATCTGTAAGTTTAGTAAAAGAATGATTAGTAGTAGTACGAGTGGCAGTAGAAGAAATAGTAGTAGAAGTAGTAGTAGTAGTAGTAGTAGTAGTAGAAATCCTTCTCTAATCTTATATTCTACTACTACTACTACTACTACTACTACTACAAATACAAATACCACCACCACCACCACCACCACCACCATCAAAACACCAGAATCCCTCACACATCCCCACATTCCTGCACTCAAACAGTTATTCTCTTCTGTTCTCTTCCATTCCCTTCTTTTTCCTCCTCGTCCTTTCCCCGTGTTGCCTGTTCTGCCTTTCCTCCTCTCCTTGCTCCCTTTCCTCCTTTCCTTGCCCGTTCCCACCTCTCCTTGCTCTCTTTAACCCTCATCATTCCCTTCCTTCCCTCCTTCCCTCTCGTTATGCGTGACGGCGGTACGGGTGTGACCACAGCCTGGGAAGTCAAGCACGGAAGAGGTCGGGCCAAACGAAGTCACGAGGTCACAGAGGGAGGTGGAGGCAAGGAGCGTGGATAGGAATCGAGGTCACAGGTCAGTATCGCAATATAGAGTGAGGGAAGGAGGGAAGGTGGTGGGAGAGGTCAAGGGTGAAGAAAAAGGTAAGGGTCAACAAACAGGACAAGACGAGGTGAAAACATGTCCGGTTTTAAGAGACTAAGAGAGAGAGAGAGAGAGAGAGAGAGAGAGAGAGAGAGAGAGAGAGAGAGAGAGAGAGAGAGAGAGAGAGAGAGAGAGAGAGAGAGAGCCAAAATAATCGTCTCTGTTCACCGGCAAGCGCGCACAAACACACACACACACACCAGACAAACAGACAAAAAACTTATTATTGATGAGGACGAAGAGGGAGTGTGTGGAGGAGTGACCGCATGCCAGAACCGCCCTCCACTCCCTCCACTCCCTCCCTGACCCTCCACCCTCACCCTCTCTCCCTTCCACCGGTACGATACACCAGGCACGCCCAATGCCTCCCTCCTCCTCCCTCCTACTCTTCCCTCTCTCTCTCTCTCTCTCTCTCTCTCTACTCTGATATCCACCACCACCACCGCCACCAACACTAATATTACTGTGTTTTGTTCTATATTTCTTTCTATTCTTTTTTTCTTAATTTTGTTCCTGAATATTTCAAAGATAAAATATTCAGGGTGTAATATAACGAGTTTTTTTTTTTTTTTTATATCTCACAATATAGCGCATTGTGTATATGTGTGTGGTGTTGGTATCTATCTCTCTCTCTCTCTCTCTCTCTCTCTCTCTCTGCATATAGATGATGGTGCGGGTGGTCAGTGATCCTAGTTAGGTACCATCTCTAACTAATATTATTATCATCATCATCATCATTATTATTATTATTATTAGTAGTAGTAGTAGTAGCAGCAGCAACAGTAGTAGTAGTAGTAGTAGTAGTGATGGTGGTGCAGCAGTGGTGGTGGTGGTGGTGGTAGTAGTAGTAGTGGTAGTGGTGGCAGCAGCAGCAGTAGCAGTGGTAGCAGCAGTGTGGTAGTAGTAGTAGTAGTAGTGGCAGCAGTGGTGGTAGTAGTAGTAGTAGTAGCAGTGGTGGTAGCAGTAGTAGTAGTGTGGTGGTGGTGGTGGTAGTGGTAGTAGTAGTAGTAGTAGTAGTGGTGGTAGCAGTAGCAGTAGTAGTGGTAGTGGTGGTGGTGGTGGTGGTGGTGGTGGTGGTAGCAGTGGTAGCAGTAGTAGTAGTAGTAGTAGTAGTAGTAGTAATAGTAGTAGCAGTAGAAGTAGCAGTAGAAGTAGCAGTAGTAGTAGAAGTAGCAGTAGTAGCAGTAGTAATAGCAGTAGAACGATGGCAGTGGTGGCGGTGAGGGAGACATGGTGTGGTGAAGAGGATGTTAATTCATCGTGTTAGCTTATGCCATGCCATGTCTTACCCATATCCCTCCCTTGTGTCATCTCTCCTCCTCCTCCTCCTCCTCTTTTTTTCTCTCCTTTTCCCTTCATTCTCTCTCCCTACATCTCACATCCCTATTCTCATCAAAAGTACGTACATTAATCTAACCAAACACCTCTCTCTCTCTCTCTCTCTCTCTCTAACCAAACATATTCACCATTCACTACAGATACAAAAATAAGACAAAAACAAGAGAATTAAGAATATTCAAAGGACGATTTCAACCTATTAAATACACGACAAAGGCAAGCATTTCACACCTGAATAATTATTGCAAATGTTGTTACCTGGCGGGACTCGCTCACCTGTATACAAATTCCTTCATTCAGTTCCTTCATCAATTCACAGAATATTCTAAACTCTAATGCAGCATTATCGACAGAGAGAGAGAGAGAGAGAGAGAGAGAGAGAGAGAGAGAGAGAGAGAGAGAGAGAGAGAGAGAGAGAGAGAGAGAGAGAGAGAGAGAGAGAGAGAGAGAGAGAGAGAGAGAGAGAGAGAGAGTAACTAATCAATATTTTGGAGGCAAGCAAGCAGCGGTGAATGCATACTAAGTGGCTCTTAATAAGAAAGACATGAAAGAATACAATTTAACTTTTCATAAACTAATTTCCTCGCAGTAACAAACAACAGTTATCCAAACACGAGAGAGAGAGAGAGAGAGAGAGAGAGAGAGAGAGAGAGAGAGAGAGAGAGAGAGAGAGAGAGAGAGAGAGAGAGAGAGAGAGAGAGAGAGAGAGAGAGAGAGTTATATAAATGCAAACTCTTCATAAATGAGACAATATGTGACGGAAACTAAATTTTGCAATGTCGAATTATAAGATTATTTTCAAGTTAAAGTGAAGATTAGGAGGAGGAGGAGGAGGAGGAGGAGGTGCAGGAGGAGGAGATGCAGGAGGAGGAGGTGCAGGAGGAGGAGGAGGAAGAGAAGGTGCAGTAAAAGGAGGAGAATAAGATAAGAGGAAAAAATAGAGAAAAAAGAGAGAGAGAGAGAGAGAGAGAGAGAGAGAGAGAGAGAGAGAGAGAGAGAGAGAGAGAGAGAGAGAGAGAGAGAGAGAGAGAGAGAGAGATTAGAATGCCGTTGAAATGCAAAAAATAACAGGACAAGAAAAGAAGAAAGAGGAGAAGGAGTAGGAGAAGGAGAAGGAGGAGGAGGAGGAGGAGGAGGAGGAGGAGGGAGTCGTATTGGTGACAGCCATGTGGGAGGAAGAGTGGTGGTCAGTAAACAAGACATTTCCTGCAAAGGGAGTCTAAGTGGGTCGTGACACCGTGGCAATATTTTACAATCAGAGGCTCCACTTACACACAAGATTGGCACATTAGGGGAACACTTGTCCTCTCCCCTCACAGCCTTCCCTCTTCCCTCATTCACTTGTTTTTCCCTCTCCATTCCTCCTTTTTCCTCCTTAGATTACTATGTGACTGCTTGGTTTGTTTCCTCCTCCTCTTTCTTTTTCTTCCATTACATTCCTGCTTTATTTAACTAGCTACACAAAAACGCTTTAAAATATACTAAAATACAAATCATCAAAATATTCCTATTGAAGAATCACATTTTAAGAGTAATACGACTTAGAAATTAACACGTAAAACCTAAAATAGTGTACATCTCTAATGTAAATGCTAAAACACATACATTTGCGGTGGAAAAACATAAGTCGCATAGAAAAATCACACTTTACAGCAATATAATCAAGAAAAATATTAAAACGCCCAAAATACTGTACATGTAATATCCAGTTAAGCCAACACACCTGCCCTACATTACCTGAGGTCTTGATGAATGCCTCACATCTCCCTCTAATCACAGGTGCACAAAACACACCTTTACCTGCAGCTCTCCGCTCACCACCTGGAGGAGGAAGGAGCAGGGGAGTCTAAAAATGCAAGTAATTAGTTGGTTTCATTCCGAGAGGCGAAAAAAGAGTCTTATTGTAGAGACATCGTGAGGAAGATGAAGAAGAAAGTGCATCTCATTAACATATGTGATTATCTTCCCCTATGTGTGTGTGTGTGTGTGTGTGTGTGTGTGTGTGTGTGTGTGTGTGTGTGTGTGTGTTTCTCTTTCTCTCTGGGTACCGTTTCCTTCTGTATCTCCCTCTCCTTACCTCCCGCCCTTCCTCTTCCTCCTTCTCTCCCTCCCTCCCTCCCTCCCTCACGAACTAAAGACAATGTCTGAATGCAGCCTCGAAATAATAGTAGGTGGAAAAAAAACACTACTCGAGTCCTTTGTATCTTGAATGAGTGCGTCACGGGAGGCTCAAGTAATGCAGTGCAAAGGATGTGCTGTGGGCTGTGGACACACACACACACACACACACACACACACACACCTCACGTACACACTAACGACCTAACGTCATGTACACCTAACTTGAACACCTTTCCATGTGCACATCTGTTCGTGTGTTTCTGGTTCGCTGGCTCCGTGAACGGCCGTGCATAATCACCGCCCCGCCGCCGCGCCTCCCCCTTCGAGCCCCGCCGCCCCCGCCACCAGGGAAACACCTCCGAGAAATGAAATTAAGAGAAAAACCTGTTTGCTCTCTCACGGTACGGAAGAGTTACGAGGAAGAATAATAAGTGACTGATTAAGAAAAATATATTGTAAGGATGGTGAAACAACAACAACTACACACACACACACACACACACACACACACACACGTAGTACCTGCCACGAACACCAACAAAAGCACACGCATATAATGAAGCCACAACAAAACTGAAACATCAACAACATAAACGAAAAAACGAACATCAGACAAATAAGTAAAAAAACCTCACAAAATCCAGGCAGAGGAGCAACAGACCACGCCAAACCTGACCCCAAAAATCAGGAATCTAGACGCGAGTGTTGAGAGTGTCAAGGTAAACCTCAATGTTTATAATCTGGCCATCATGTCAACACGGGAGGAAGGGCGACCATGGAGGGAAGAGGCGAGGAGAGGCAGGGAATAGAGGGATGGAGGGAAGGGAAGGGAAGGGAAGGAGGGAAGGGACTTATTGGCCGACAGGGGGCTGAAGGAGGAGGGTTTGTGGTTAGGATAGGAATGGAAGGATAGGAAATTGAAGGAAAGGTAAAGGAAAGGGTAGGGAAGGAAAGGAAAGGCAAAAGGATATGAAAAAAAAGGCAAGAAAAGAAAGAAAAAGATTACATAAACAAAATGAAAATAGAAAGAAAAGGAAAAAAATTACAAACATCAGTCTAAACAAACCTTATCATCATTAACTACTAAAAATCATTGGATAGCACAGTTGAAGAGTCCTCCCCACCCACCTATCCACCTACCCACACCCAAACCTGAAACTATCTGAAAAGGCAACGATACAATGGAGTAGTTGGAAACGCCCTTAATGCTCAAAAGCCCAGTACAGGTGGAAAGAAGCAGCGGTGACTGTCATCTTATGGGTATTGGCGTCCTTGTCACGTACGGAACACAGAACACAGCACACGTCCACACTTCATTCACACGACACCACGACAAGGGAGGGAGAAGGAAGGGGGGAAAAGAAAGACAGAAAGGAAAAGTGGTGGTAGCAATAGTGGTGGTAATAATAGTGGTGGTTAGTGTAGTAGTAGTAGTGGTAGTAGAAGTTGTAATAGTAGTAGTAGTAGTAGTAGTAGCAGCAGTAGTAGTAGTAGAAGAAAAGACAAATGCCTACCACCACCACCACCGCTACTACTACTACTACTACTACCACCACCACCACTACTAGGCGAGCAGGAGCGCTGATGCTGACCACCATTACTCAGCAGCAGTGATCAAACAAGGAGCAGCAGACCGTTCCTTGCCTCAGCACCTTAACGCTAACAGCTGTGGCCGTCCTCCTCCTCCTCCTCCTCCTCCTCTTGGGCGGCGAAGGAGGGACGGGAACAATGGCAGAGGGTGAATGAGAGGGCGAGGCAAAGCAAGTGAGGGAAGGAAAGATGTATGTTAGTGACGTGTTTAGCATTGCAGAGGCATTAAAGAAAACGGATCTTTGGACATGCCTCTCACTCAAGGCTGGAAGGAAATTGACAATAAGAAAACGGAAGGACACGTGAAAAAAAAAAAAACTGGAAGAAATGGATCTTTTAAACAATACAAGGAGAAATGTGGGGAATTAATATGAAATAGGGACAGAAATAGGTAAACAAAGCAAGGCAAGCTCTTCAAATCACGTGTTTTTATTTCCCTTTGCTTTTTTTTTCCCTCCGGGCGAAGGTGGAGAGTTGTTTGTATACGGGGCGGGTTTGTTAGTTAAAGTGGCATGAGTGTTTGTGTGGCGTCCCTTGCACCTGACTCTCACTGGCCTATACACACCCCTATATCGAGGTTCAGGTGTTCTCCCCCCCCCATTCTCCCTCTCCTATATCCCCCTTCCCCATTTCCCGCTCCCTACATCAACACAAGTCACCCTCCTCCTCGCCCTCTTCCATCCCTTCGTCACGCCATACAACACGTCTCCTAAATTCGTTTATTTTTTACAACACACGACTTTACGCCTCTTTCTCTTCCTACTCACAACATCCTGTCCTTTTCTTCCTTCTTTCTCTTCCTGTTTTACTTTAATTCCTTATTCCCTTCAGTTGATTTTTTTACAATACACGGCTTTATGCCTCTTCCTCTTCTTACAATATCCTGTTCTTTTTTTTCCTGAGAGAGAGAGAGAGAGAGAGAGAGAGAGAGAGAGAGAGAGAGAGAGAGAGAGAGAAAGCGTTGTGGCGTGGCGTGGCGAGGTGTGGGCAGCAGGATTAGTCACAAGAGGAGCACGCGGCAAGGTGTGGCCCGCCTGTTATGGCTGAGGCAGCTGGGTGTGTCTGGCTCTGGGATATGATAAAGACTGGTGAGCGACGTTGGGGTCTTTGTAGCGACCGGGACGTGACCTCTCATAATGCTGTGAGTATGCGATTGTGAAGGCGTGTGTGTAATGCAACGTGATGTGGAGCAGAGAGAGTATGAGAGGAAGAGTGGGAATACATGCGTTTGATATTGGTAGCGACAGGTGTTTCTCTACGATAGTGATGGTGGTGGTATCGTTTATGTGTGTCGTGTGCTAAATGGGAGAGCAGGGTGGCGGGAGCAGGTGGTCAGGTGGTGGCTGGGTGGCGGTAAGGGCATACTGTGTGTTTGTGTATGTGAATGCGTTAGAGGTATGGCAGGCAGGGTGGACAGTATTATATAAACCACACGTGAAGTAATGAAGGCTTAGATGGTAGTACTGTCAGGATAACTAGGGATGACATAGTTGTATGGAGAAGATAGGAGGCACAAGTAAGGATACATTGGGGAAAGCGACGGTACTGAGTGTTAGAGTGAGGAAAGGGTGAATGAGTGAAGCTAAGGAAAGGATATGACACAGATAAGGTAATTGAGCAAGGTGATGGTACTAGCAGAGTGAGTAAGCGTGACAGGAGACAAACATGATAGAATAGAAGACACGAGGCTAATATTAGGGTGAATGAGTGACTGAGAAACTATGAACGTGAGGATAAAACAACTAGACAGGGTTATGTTATGCTGAGGAGGACCGAAACTGCCAGACAAGCAACATATGACAGTGAATCTTTTGCGGTTTACTGAATTTAGGTTACTGATGGTGATTACGTTTGTCTGTTTACTCTAAAGTGGCTCTTGGGTCTCAGTTTGAATGCGTGGTTGTCAGATCTTGAGGAAAACTGAGCTGTCCTTGTAATAAGTGCTCTCATCAACAGAAAACAAGTATTATTCACATCAAATCAATTACGTTATTAATAAGCTATAATGTTTTGAATCCAGAAGCTATCTTACAGTAGACACACTATAACACTATTACAACTGACAGACAGGCAAACTATAGCAGTGAATCTTTCGTTAAAATATACTACTAATGATGATTGTCAACCGGAGAAGGATGAGTGGACACGTACCAACACTATTACTACAACTCGTATAGAGATTAAAACGTACCGGAAACACACAAATAACTCACAAATTATCAAACATCCTTGGACAAACTAAATTATCTCAGTACTTTCCCTAAAACACCCATTGATACCATCCACACACAATACAGACACAAGACCACGCCTCCCGCAGAGACAGTACTAATCACACCCATTCATATCCACCACAATATATACAACAAATAATCCACTCACTCCATTGCAGCAGCGAGGAAACTTTCACTAGGCACTCCCTTATGCCACTCCCTTCCGTTCTCCTTTCCTCATCTTTACCGTCTCCACTCCCTCTTCGCTTTCTGTTTATTTGCTTGTGAAGAGAGGAAAAGGAGGAGGAGGAGGAGGTGTGATAGAAGAAAGATACAAAAATTGATAATAGAAAGTAACATCTCTTCTTTTTTGCTATAAATAATGAAAAATAAAGAAAATTGCAAAAAATAAAATAAGTGATAAACGATATAACAACAATAATAAATATCCCTCCTTTTCCTTCACTGACCAGCTGTGTTTTGACCCTCCCCTGATTATTAGTGCTAAATTTTCGTATATTTCTTAAAACAGTAAGGATAATTTTAGTCACAATTGCAATATAAGGATTTGGGCCTTTATATATTTTTCCTCTCATTTTTTTCTAGATATTTGAGAGTAGGAGGAAAAAGGGAAGCCTCACATTATATCATGGTGTGTGTGTGTGTGTGTGTGTGTGTGTGTGTGTGTGTGTGTGTGTGTGTGTGTGTGTGTGTGGTGTTTTTTCCTAGACAATTAATGGGTCTGTAGAAAGGCTGGATTTATAGAGGGTTGTATAAATCTCCCTCTCCCTCTCTCTCTCTCTCTCTAACTGAAAGGAACACTTGTGAAGGATAGCTCTTTCTCACACCTGTTTGCACCCAAATACATACTTATTCCAAATTCTTTTACTGGACCTGGTTTGCGTTTTCTCTTCAATATATAACAAATTTCTTCTCAACTTGATTTTAATATATAGAAGTTACCAATGTAATTATCTCGTTATATAAACAAGGAACAATGTCTAACTTTTTTGTTCTAAGTTTTTGTTGTTTCTATGAATGGATGTGCATTTTTTTTTCATGTCAGTAGATTATTTTTGTGTTAGCATGATTTCTTTGTTCAATCTCGTGTTTCCTGTTTACTCTTCTTGTTGCACCATTTCTCTTTTTTTCCTATACTCCTATCCTGTCTCTATAGGTGTAGTTTGTGTGTCGTAGTGGTAGTAAAGTATTATCATTATTATTATTATTATTTGTAGTAGTAGTAGTAATAGTAGGAAAATAAGCACACAATATTCTAGCCTTGAATAACTAGTATATTTTTTCCCTTACAACCACTACCACTACCACTACTACTACTACTACTACTACTACTACCACCACCACCACCAAACAAGTGTGTAGTGGATGAGCGTGCTGTCTGTCATACTGAAGGTCACTGACACCACACAGCTGACGTAGAAGATCGATAACCCTTCTTTCACACTGTACTATTTATTTGTTCACTGATAGCAACACCAGTACTATAGTGGCGTGGCATGGCTGGAGGTACATGGGCAACACACGTACATACATACACACAAACATTATACCAGTCATTTTTCTTTATTTCTTTCATTATTATCTATTATTTCTATTCATCTAATTTTCTCATCTTCTTCCTCCGGTTTGACTATATTCATGGTATTGCTGATGGTACAGGGGCAACAAACACGTACATACATACACACAAAGATTATTTTAGTAATTTTTCTTTATTTCATCAATTATTTGTCTATTATTCCTATTCCTCTAATTTTCTCCTCTTCGTGCAAAGGCTCCTGTTTTTATTTGATAGTTTCCATTTACACAAGTCCTTTTTTATCATTATCTTGTGTCCAAGGCTCCTCCTCTTTTCGTCCTCTCCATCCTGTCTCCCACCCATTACTCTCCTTCACCTTCCCTTGTTAATCTCCTTTTCTTCTTTTTCTCTTCCACTGTTTTTAATATTCTTTCCTTTTCTCCATTGTTTTTTTGTCGTAGGCAATGAAATATCACTATTCTATTTACTTTTGTCTCACGTGAAGTTTTCTTTATTAATTGGAAACTAGACAAAAATGGACTAAATTCACTTTTAATACACTTATGTAAACGTATAGTGAGAAAAATCATCCTTATCTTCCTTGTTCTTCATTTATTTGTCCTATATTTCTTCTTCCTCGTCCGTTTCCACCTCCTCCTCTTTCCCTTACACTTAACTCATCTCCATCCTCACTTCTTCATCAACTCTTCCATTCCCCCCTCATCTAGACAAACCTACACTCATTTTCTCTCACTTCCTCACGCTGAAAGATACACAAAAATAATTTCCA